>NW_008580760.1:4339-95908 GCF_000691845.1 Merops nubicus | reverse complement strand
CCTGCTGAAGGCACAGTGCCTGTGGATGCTGTCTTGAAATACCCAGCACAGGTAAAGCCCACACAAGGGTTAGAGTGACTTCACTTGGTTTCATTAGGGTAAATTTTCCAGGTTTTTGTTCACTTAGGGTATAATAAAGACTCAATAATAAAGATTCATAAATAGCATTTTTTTTGATTCCTTGGAGAAATAGATTGTTGTGTAACATCAGCTCAGAGAAAAGAGACTCCCCACGACTGCGAAGCCATCAGTCTAACACTGGTGTTCTGGTAATGGCTGAGAAAAGAGGAGTCTTCAGCAGGAGGTGCAGTAGGCAGAAATGCTGGTAAATTACAACAGCTGAAATGAATACTGTAACTGCAAAAACCCACAGAAAAATCACTAGTGTTGTCTTTATGCATTCATGCACATATGACAAGAAGTCAGCCTACTAACACAAGGAGATACAGTAGATCTACAGTTTTGAACAATGAAAAGGGTAAGAGTGGGTGTCTGCCTTGATGAAGGATAACACTTGAAGGAAAGGAAGGATCATTCTAATGTTCTGCACTTTTGGATTTCCTCATGCTACTACTGGTGAGGCAGAAAAGCCTACTCAGGAATCATTTCTTGAGGTAGAAGGTTTACCTGGACGTAGTAATAGATATTGCATGCAAGTACAATTGACAATGCTGGACAAATTTAGCCAAGAAAGGGAACTCACCTCTATGTAGCTTTCAAAAATTCTCCCAATTATGAAGAATCATAAAAAAAAAAAGTCTGTTCCTGATGCCTTGGAGGCACATACAACCCTCATTCTCAGTCCTGGCAAACGCTCTTTAACCGAAATAGGTCAAGATTTTTACCCATTTAAGATGGGAGGTGGGGAAAAAGGGTATTTCTGGAAAAGCACAACACATTCTGACAAAGGTTTGGTAACCAAACCAGCGCATCTCCCAGACCTCCTTGGACTAGATGTCATGTGGAAACCTTCAAAGCAGCTGGTTGAGCTGTGACCAAGCGAGGTGAGAAGGGCAGGAAGAGCAGAGTGTGGAGCGCCTGGAGGGCTGTGCCAGCCCCTTGCCATGTGAGGAGCCTCCCTGCATGCTGCAGTAAAGTCATGCCTCAAGTCGAGGCTTCCTTGCCACCAACACCATGTGGGTGGCAGAAAGACCATTTGGTGGGGATGGGAGTGCTGCTTGCCAGGTATCCAAGGTACTTCTGGGTGTCTGGTGGTGAGCTAGCTGTCCTGGCTGAGGACAGCTTCACAGGGCTTTTGTCTGACCAGCTGAATGCACCTACTGTGGAAAGGATCTGGGGGTAACCAGATCAACATCTATCTAGTAGGCTACATTTTGAAGCTTTGGCAGTCTTTAGATAGCATTACAGCACACTCAGCCTATTATTTCATCAGTGTTAAGCCTATTAGCTCATCAGTGTTTGAAAGGCAAGAACTGGCTCAGGATGAAAACGCCACCTTAGCCTCAGCCGTCTGCGGTGATCCTGCTTGCCAGGTCTGCTCCTCCATTCCATAGCATTTCTGGAGTTTGCAGACAGCAAGTAGGGAATAGGTGCTGCTGCTGCTGCTGCTGGGTTTTCCAGCAGGAGCTGTTTGCTCTGCTGCCTTTGTGTTTGCAGGGGACTGGCTGCATCCTGTCCGTTCAGCACAGGAGGAAGTCTGTGTGCACTGAAGTCAAGGGCACTGGAGCAGCTCCTGCTGTGCAAAGGAAGCACACAGGGACAACTGCTGCTTTCATCCTTTTCCCCCTGTTTTCACTAAGATGGTGGGAGATACCTCCTGGCAGGATGAGAAGAAGGCTTATCTCCCTGAGCCTGCACAGCACTGAGGAGCCTTTTGCATACTTGCACAGATGGTTCAGAAAGTGTTGAGTACACAAGTGGATATTCTTTCCTGCAGAAGAAATAATTTTGAAAAATCGTGCAGCTCTATCCAGTGCTTTTACAGTCAGTAAAATTAGGAGCTCACAAGCATGCAGAGCACTGGAGGACGGGTCTGTGAATCAGCCCTGGGTGCTGACAGGAAGGCTGCAAGGCATGAGAAATGGGGCTGCCTCGCAAAGGGAACGTCGCCAGGCTTCCTCTCTCCACACACACTTCCTCCTCAGAGCTGAGCACTCTTGGCCAACATCAGAAAAAATAGAACTTTCTCACTGAGTCTTTAGTGTTGTTATTAGAATGATTGTTTTTACATCAAATAAGCAGACTTCAGCCTCCATAAGTCTGGCCTAAACATAGAAATCACAGAAACCAGGGAATCAAAATTGACATAGCAACATAGCAGGAAAAAATATTTTAAAAATGAAATCAGACAATTCCTTTAGGCTTCTTCATATGTACCCACAAGCAATCAAGTGTTACAGTTCAGAGATTGGATTTCTTGCTTTATAGAGCAAGTACCTGAGTTACTGGCTCCTGGTACTGAGGGAGATTTGAGCAGCTTCAGAAAATGTCATACAGCCTATTGTTAAAAAAAAAAACAACTTGGGAAGGTGGGAATTAGAAGCAAGTAAAATTGGGAAGGTGGTAATTAGAGCAATTAAAAACAGTTGTGTGCTGCAGAGATGACATTTTTACATCTTTAGAACACCTTTTTATTCAGTCATCCTGTAGCACCTGCAAAATACCATTTTCCTGGGTCAAACACTGACAATTTACTAAAGAATACACAGAACTCGGCAGCTGATGGGAGCAGCCATAAAGGTGACCTGGTTATAAAGGGAAAAATGCAGAACAGAAGAAGGCACCTGCTGAGTACTGACAGGGAAAACGCCTGCCAGCCTGGGATCCAGGAGTACCCTTGAGAAGCACAGCTGGCATCTTTGAGATATGGCTGAGTACCAAAAAAATGGAGACATCCTGAGATTCCACTGACAGTGCAAAACTCAGGAACTCTAACAGCAACTTACCATCTAGAAAGGTGAAAAATAGTCTGAAAAAGGGGCAAAACATCCCTTATGTCTCTGTGACATAAAACTACTTATTTTTTATCCAAATGGAGCCAGTCTTTCTGAAGAACTTCCCACGCACCTTCTCCTTTTCTATGAGATCTACAGAGCAGACACTGCCAAGGTGTCCCAAATGAAAGTCTGCAGTGCTATGCATCCTTGAAGGGCAACATCTGTGATGCATTGACTGTCATCTTAAAATTAGCAATTAGCTGCTGAACTGTTAAGAGGATGAGGTTTTTCAGGTCTTAGCAGTACCTGGCAGCTGGCTGTGCTGGTGATAAAGTTTTTCAAATATTTATTCAATAGCTTAGACCTGGCTTGACTCTTGGGTGTACTGTGTTCTCTAATTCTCCTGTACCCTTTTTGAATGGGTGATGTCAGTCAATGCCGTGACATAATGATGGTTTTATTTTGCTTTCACTCCTGTCCCAATGACTCCTAACTCTTCACCTTTTTGATTAATAATGAGACTCAAACTGAGTTATTTTCAAGGACTTCGCCACACCGACTCACATATTACCTTCCCTAGTGCTGAGTTAGTGCAATACTGTATAGATAATGATGGTTATGCTTCCAAAGGGCACTATTCTGCAACGTGTCCTTGTTCTGGTCTATCAGACAAAAGGTTATCTGATAGGCTGCAAAACAGAAACAAGTCAGGGAGGAAACTTTTTACTGGAGTAAATTTTCAATTACACCTCATTAGCTTTTGCTTCTTTGCTGATCCTTGAGGGGCAGAACTAGTGAAGAAAGGAACTTTGTATTCCACGTATCTCTTCACTT
Organism: Merops nubicus; assembly: GCF_000691845.1. Taxonomy (NCBI): domain Eukaryota; kingdom Metazoa; phylum Chordata; class Aves; order Coraciiformes; family Meropidae; genus Merops; species Merops nubicus. The sequence goes on along the minus strand of NW_008580760.1, from coordinate 92,177 downwards.
CATCTAGCTATTAAACTTGGGCACAGAATTTCCACAGCTAGAGTATGAATGATCTCGTGCTTTTGCTTCTGAGGAAAATCCTGCCTTCGTGCCTTTCTTTTGGGGATAGACGTAAGCACAGGGAAAGGGTTAGGTGTGTGAAAACTTGCGAAGCAGATTTTGGATCGAGTTGGAGAAATTCCCTTCTGCAAGGAATAGATTACACTTTGGCACTGAAGGCTGTTGCGTTTCTGGCGTTTGGAGAGTGAAGGAATCATGATTCTCATCTTTTCTTCTTTCACAGAAAAGTAACTGCTAAAGTAACAGGGACCTTTCACACTATATGTGTGATGTGTTTTCCACAGACCACTTGCTCCACTCATTTGCAGTGTAGGACAGATGGTTAAAAAACCATCTGTTTACAAGTTGTCCCACATCTAAGTGGTTTAGCAGGGCACATGCTCCACATTATTGTATTATCTGCTGCTACAAAAAGATTCTAAGGGGAACATGGGCGCTGAGTGAGACATAACATTACGGATTTCATTGCAAAGAAGGGGAGTTTATAAGGACTGTATAGTCAGGCTGGCAAAGAAAATAACTTTTTGTGGTAGGCATCTGTTAATAAATTTTGCATGTTTTCTCCCCTCTTGAGCACAAGGCAGAGAAAGAAAGGATCCTATTTGTAATAGTTATTTACAGTCTAATTTGCCAGCTGAAAAGATAGTCTGTATGACCTAATTCCTAATGTATTACACGACCGAGGTGAAATACAAATCGTAGAGGATCCAATAATTCTATTTCAATGGATCAGCTTCTCAGGCAGTTCAGTTGAGACTTTTCAGATAATTAATGCAAACTGGGTTGAAAACAAAGTGCTACTTTCTAAAACGTGGTTTTCACCATCTATTTCTGGCTTGGTTGCTTTTCTCTGTCTGCTGGAGGCCTGCTGAGCTTCATGTACTGCACTCTTTCAAAAGTCAGGTCTTTGCAGCTATGCAATTTCTCCCATTGACTGAAATAAAACAATCTGTGATGCATGAGCAAGTCTAAGTGAAATAATAATGTCCTTAGCAGTGAAAACCAGACTGACAATACAGTAATTGAGCAGATTTATTGCCATCTCCTTGAGCTAGCCTGCTGAAACAGCCTGCTATTTTATTTAATCTCACATCAGAGGAATTACTGGCTGGTAATCCATCGTTGAACATCATTTATAATGATGGATGAAAATGTCAGCTTTTCCAACATAATCAATCCATATCTCATTAACATGTTATTTATGATTCCTACAGCAGGACCTGCAGGGGCTACCAGGGGCAAATGGAAACAACAGTTGTTGAAAGGAGATAAGAAGTACTGTAGCTTATCAGTTAATAACTGCATATAAAAAGATACTTTCCTACAGTAGCGATTGTCCTTTACCATTTTAGAAATGGACGGCCTTGGGTTTCCCTCCTGCTGTGTATGGCAGCTCCTCCTTCTATTAATTTTGTTACTAATAAGTCAGTGAGAAAAATGTTAAAGAGCCTATAGGAAAGACCATTTAGCAAACTATTTCTAAGACACAGCGTGGGGAAAAGCCCTTGAATGTAAAATAATAAGAAACAGTTTACTGCTCTGTTGCTGTTTGCTAAGACCTTTGGGCATTTCTTTCCCCCTCAGTCCTTACACAAACAAATCAATACTTTTCTTCAACTACAGCACATTTGCATTTTAAGGATATTTTCTACTGTATGCTGCCTCAAAGATCAATGAAAAGCAAACCTTGATGCATGTACTTAATGAAGCTGATGGTGGTCATGGTCACAATGTCAACTGTTGCCTTAGTTAAACTACATCTGAGAATCATTTTATGCTTCAGCTCACAAACATCAGTTAAGGAAAATGAGTGCTAAATTACTGTCCAGAGTACAAAAGATCAACTCATATTTCAGGTGAAGATAAAGAAAAAATGTAGCCTTGGTTTGCCTGTGGAATTCCCATTAACCGCACTGCTGCCAGAAGGGAGTTGGATCAATAGTTGGCTGGCCACAGGAAACAGATTCTGTCTGTTCAGCAGCCAGTGCAAAAGAGAAACTGCCATAATGTGATTTTTATCAGGTTATCTTCATCACACCAGACCAATGATAAATGTGTATGCTGAGCAGCTAGGAGTGATTGGAATTCCTGGTCCAATTTGTGCTCTGAGCACAATGTGCTCACACATTGTTTATAGCCATGAAACGCCTTTGGTGTTACTCTTTTTTAATCCCTTCTATAGGTAACCCATAATGGGGAACTTTCTCTTAATACTTAGATTTTTTTTCAAGAAAGGGCTGCAGCAAAACTTGTCCTTCTTTCTGCTAAGGAAGAATCCACTAGCACCTTTTGTGGTTGTTGAAGCTTGTCGGAAAGGTTTACTGAATATACTTCAGTAAGATATTAGAGTGTATTCCTACTTTATTACAAACATGTCTGAGCTTATTTAATCAGAGACAACTGCTGGTTATGAGGGGGAAAAAGACCATTATCTACAAGCTGTTAGCATTCTAGGCAGCAGTTTATGTTTATGGCAAACAATACACAAAACACAGTGATCTTGTATTCTCAGTGTTTTGTAATTCATACAGCTTCACCTTAGCATCTCCAAGATGAAGATCTGTATGCACAAGACAGCAATTTTGTCTTTGTTAGTGTACGGTCCTTGGAAGAATAGGTTTGCAGAGCACAGTACAGATTTTAAAAATGTTACTGCTTACAAATCTAAAGTAGGAGGAAAAAATAACCTCTTCATGCAATGGTAACATAAATTACATTATCAAATCCCCTAGCCTAAACCTGAAAGTAGCAACACTATTTTTACACTTGTTCTGAACTCCATCAGTGAGATACTACAGAACGGCTTTTGCAGAATGTGTCTGTCTACAAATTACAACAATGATGTCTTCAGATTAAACAAAAGTACATTTTATGGCAGCTGAAGGAGTCACACATTGGAAGGTGGAAATCGTGTCTAACTATGAACTGTTGATAATTTTTAAATTGCAGAAACCAAATATTTTCATATTGCTAAAATACTGATATTGCAATATCTCCAATACCTGCAGGGATAGTGACTCCATCACTTCCCCGGGCAGCCTGTTCCAGGGCTTGACAACACTTTCTGCGAAGAAATTTTTCCCTATTATCCAACCCAAACCTCCTGTGATGCAACTTGAGGCTGTTTCCTCTTGTCTTATTGCTTGTTGCTTGGAAGAAGTCACTTTTTACTTCGGAGAAGACATTTAGTATATGCTTACACTGATACAGAGATTACATTTGGAGCAAAATTCCAGAGTGGGAAAAAAGTGAATAGATACTTTAACACATTTGACTCCTACAAAAAGAACTTTTGAAATATAGTATTTCTCTTTCTGTCCACATCTCAGCAGTGAGCTCCAGGACAAAAATAGGGATATATATTATCAAAAAAAAATGATGGAAGCCATTGTTGGTTTCTCTGAATACAAAACAAAACAAAAACAACCCAGAAAATAAGCATATATTTGCTTTAGTGCCTATGTCTAAAATGCATACGTACATCACAAAAGGTCTGAAAGTGTAATTTGGAGAATTTTTCTTATTCATCCTTCCAAGGGGAGGGAAGGTAGATTAAAACGTCATATTTTATTTTACATTCTCTCCCACACAACCACAGTTTTCTGGAAAAAGCATCCTTCAAGATGGATGGCTGAGGATTTCTTCAATTAGCTTTATAGTACCAGCGGGGCAGATGCTGCCCTTGGGAGCCTGTATAAGATGGCTGCAAAATCAGATGAAGCTGTTTTGCTTAGCCAGCCCTTCCCAGCGAGGCTGCTGCTGGGGCCTGTTTGCTCTTCAGATCAGCTAAGAAATACATCAGCAAGAGGAGACACACAGTCTACCCTTTCCAGCAGTGAGAGTGTTTTTCCACAAATATGCATTTTTTTTTAAAAAGGAATGTTTTTCTTTTCTTTTGACAACATTGTAAAGACTTCTAAGCAACCTGATGACTCAGTAAAGTTGTTCCTGGCTTTTTAGCACTATTGTGCTTTGCCAGCAAATGAGTCACTTTCAAGAAATATGCAATTCAACTTAAAAAAAAAAAAAAATAATGTTAGTCTGATCCTTTTAGTTGAATTTTGTTTAATTAGTCTAAGCACAGGGCAAATAAAAAAGCCTCAGCAGAGTGTGACTTTTGTAAATAAAAATCTGGGCAGCACCAATTACAGTGAGGCAATTATTGAAGTCAAATTTCATTCTGCTGCAAAGAGGGGCAAAGTTTTAAATTGCTACAAATTGAAAACATATGACAATCAAAAACTATGCTTGAAATGAGAAAAAAAATGTTGAGAGTCAGCAGGCATTGGTGACCTTTTTTAATAGGCTAATATTTTACTTTTAGTGAAAGAATTATCTGTTTAGATAAGAGAAACGCATTTTTGAGAAAAGATGCTGCTGAGAAAGAGAAATGTTAATGTTAATTGTTATTAAATGAGTTATAAACTCCAAACAGAGCCCCCAGAGAGCAGTTTTTCATAGTTCTAAAATAATGAGAAGTGAGAACTTGAAATAGGACCACTGAAAAAAAAGCAAAAAGGAAGTAGGACAGAGGATCCAAGGAGCAGAGTTTGCAACATGTTTGGAGTGAGGGTGGGGATTTGCCAGATGCTATTAGGTAATGTATTATTCCTCTGGGGATGCTGTTCTGTGATAAATTCTTAAAGGCACTGTTATTTTTCATAATTTGCTATATGGCTTACAATTAATGCTAGGCTGCTACTTTATGATTAGACTACAGAAACAAAACCTCATCCTTCTTCTTTTATAGTAATGGCTGATGCTTTAATTAAGTTTTGAAAAAGTGAATGGTAGAAGAGGAACTGGATGGTGAGCTTTGAGAATACAAAACCACTGCCATGGATATACCCAGTGCACAGCTGAGGCACAGATGAGGATTATTTTAAGGCACAGTTACTGTGGTACAGCTTTTCTAAATATTTTCCAGGTGGTTGGAGAATTTAGTAGTATTCCACTGAATATTTGTCCTGAAATATTATTTTCTGCAGTAAGATAAACAATATAGCACCCACTTTAATAAATATATTCGTTATATTACATGAATAATAGTTATATTCATGGTCACCACTACACCATGTCCCTCAGCATCACATCTACACATCTTCTAAATCCCTCCAGGGCTGGTGACTCCACCACTGCCCTGGGCAGCCTGTTCCAGGGCTTCCCAACCCTTTCTGTCAATAGCACCTACCTAATATATAGTATTAAATGAACAGCTTCATTAATCAGTTATACAAGGGATCATACAATGCTTGTAGTGAATTTTCAGAGTCATAAAACCTATAAATCAATTTACTGTTTATTAATCAACTCACAATGTCAACGTCTTCAAGTTATCCTCTTTGCCTGTACATTACAGTAATAGTGTGGGTTTTTTTCCTTTGAAAACCTCAAAATGACCTCTCTTACATGTATAATGGTGAGATAACAGTTATAGTGTGCATCCACAGTGTGCCAAGCTAGTTTGATTTAAAGCTGAAGTCTGTGGAACTATATTCTGAGAGTAAGGGGAGATTAAGACACTAGAGTACACTGAAGGGTAAGTTCTAGAGAGTAAATTATACTAGGTAAACTTTTCAGATCATTCCCAGCAACAATTTGAGGAAAAACATTCTTAGCAAATCTGGTACTCTTCAGTTCAGAGTGGCCATTTGAAAATTAAAAGCAATTCTGTGGTGGGATCATTGAGAAGGAGCCTCTGGCCACATGCAGATGCTCTAATTTACGCTCCATTGGAACTCACAGCTCCCCAGCTGGAATATTTCAAGTGAAAGAGTCCATATTAGTAGCTTTGAACAAAGTTCCAGTTAAGTTCAACTGTCAGCAATTATTAATTTCACTGCAGATATGAAACACCATGTGATCAGTAACCCACATTTCTGTTTCAGTGAGGTGTAAGCTGATGTAACTCAAGAATGAATTGCTGTGGTTTATCATCTCATCTTGACTTGTTCTGTCCCTTTTGAGAAAACAGAATATACTGTGCCATAGGCAGACCACAGTTTCCTTTATGTGTGGAATAATGCTTTTGAACCCAGTGCAAGTATCTTAATACTACATTGTTCAGGTAAAAAAGTACAAAATACTTCTCTTCACTGCTACTCTGGCAGGACTCTAACACCAGCCTTACGCAACTGATGGCAAAAAAAATTTAAATGCAGTGTGACCTACTGGTTTCAAGGAAGATATTTCAAAAATACAGGAGAAACACATGCTTTCTTTGTGCCTCACTGAAATAAAGATATTTTAAATACATAAATCAGCTACCCATGAGATTCTCAGAAAATAAAAACTTTTAACAGCAAACATGATACACCTTATATGCTTCTCCAAGCCAAACTTTAAATTGAAAACCAAACACTTTTAATGCAAGGGTAGTAGGTAGGATCTGCCTCTTGCTTCTTCACAGAGACAAATCCCATACAGTCTCATGGAAAATATATTTTTCTGTAATTCCTATAGATTACAATTTGCATATATACCCACAAGATAATTACAAATACATAGAGATTTCGCTCTGGCTGTTATATACGTTCAGATAATTTCCTACAGAGCCCTATTAAATGCAGCCCTGCAGGAATTTTCATGTCTTCAAAATTATAAGCAAGTGACAGCACAAGCTGTGGAGCTGGTACCAAGGAATCTTCTGTCTGCTAAAGACTCCAGGTTCTTAGCTCCAGACTCCTCATCACCAAGCAGGAAGTTTTCCCCACGTGTGCATTTTACTTAGAGGCACAATGAGAATTTTAATCCTTTCTTTTTCTCTAGCAAGCTCAGGGGTTGCATTTCCATTGCCCTCCCTACAGTGGAGGGCAGCATGGTGTAAACGTTGCTGGTTTGATCTGACAGCACTTCTACACTCTTCAGAGAATAGAGAGAAAAGCCAGTTGGAGAGAATGAAAGGAATTTTTACACCACTTACCAGCATATTGATGTTAAGCATAGTGTAAACTTATTTTTTTTTCCCCTCAAAAAGACATTTTAGAGGGGTCATGATGTTTGTAGTTGAAGAGTAAGGAAAGAGCCGCATCCAAATTCCCTAGCTTGATTCAGTGCTGGAAGCAGAGGTAGCACCACCTTCACTTTGGTACACCATGACATCCACCTCCAAATGATTGCCTGGAATAAATCTCCAAGAAAAGTCCATCAGTTCTGACTTTCACTAAACTATCTTATGAGTCTTTGTGTAGCCTCTGCTTTAACACAGTGCACTCTGCCTTTTATAATTTTTAAGAAACTTTTGCAACAATGAATTATGGGAACCCCCAAAGTCAGACCCCCCCCCAGGTTAGAAGAGGAAGTTACACACACTTCTCTGGATGAAATCACTGTTGCCTCTACAGAACTAAAGCTTCTGTTCCTGAAAATGTTCTGGATGTTAGGAGCACAATAAATGAAAAACCTGCTTATAACTTAACAGAAGCCTTTCCACTGGCATAGATCTAAATTCAACCCAGGTGATCTTCCCTACATCCGAACATTTGCAGGAACAGGATACTGGGTAAGAGCTGTGTTACTCTTTCTCACAGTAATGTGCAACCAGTATATTTATTTTCAGTCATAATCTTTAACATAAGAAAGTCTCATGGGAATGCCACATGGTTCCAGTCTTACAGACACTCAGGGTAAGTTTTAAGTATTGCTTTTCCATTTCTGCATTTCAGAAACTGCTCGATAGTTACCAGACAATAAGATGCTGGTAAAACAGTCTTGCCACGTTTATAAGATGATCAGAAAAATGCTTCTAATTGTAGGAGCTTAAAAGCCTGGACTGTTACTGTAAAGTACCACTCTTTGACTAAATCTGGTAACCCCTTTTCAAAATAAATATTTTGAGCATAAATTAATCAGTATGATTAATAGAATGAGGCAGCCTTTGTAATTGACAATGATTAGCAGACTTTCTAAATCTGTAAAACTTCAGCAGGCTTGAGCTTCCAATAAATACCAGTGATTATTTTTACAACACAGCTTCCTTTTAACAGAAAAGGCAATATATTACCCTAAAGCTGTTGATACTGAGAACACCAAAAAAAGAACTCTTATTTCAGCTACAGTGCAACAGGAGTGTCCCCCTACATTACCTTTTATCTGAACTGCTCCAACCAGACAGGAAATCCTAAGAATTTTTAACAGATCATTATGTAGAGATTTACCTGTTGCTACAGTCTTGACCTAAATTTATCTTAAGATTGATGGTTTAATCAGACAAGAAGTAAGGGTGAGTAGAAGTGAGTTTAACTTTATCCTTTTGTTTTCTATCATCTCATTATGATGATTGTTTGTTTTGTTCTTAATCTCATTACAAGATAAGGAGCAGCTGCTTCAGAAGGGAGAGATCTGATAAAATTAATGTGTGACTGATAGGACACTTCAAACTGGATGATGTGACCTAAGAAGTTATTAGCAGGGCATCATTACTCCTCATGCATTATTTTTATTAGTAGGGCATTGCTTTTTTTTTGGTCAAGTTTAGTGGATTATAAAATATTTGTGCCACACAATATAAATTATCCTACCTACTAAGTCACCTTTGGAATGATACACTAAAACTGAATTGCATCAAGAAGGACCAACAGAAAACTAGGCATAATTAATAGGAACACATAAATAAACCAGAGGCAGGGGGAAAAGGACAGTTTCTCCGTCTCTTCTCCATTGAGAATTAATTGCTGATATGATTTAGGAACATCCCAACTATTAATGTTTTTATAAGGAGCATTTCACAGAAGATGATATCCATGTAACTATGAATATGCATTGCAATTTATTGACAGAAGATAATTACACTGTTCACATACCTCTGACTACTTGTCATAATTTTGAAAACTAGAAGGTTTGGCTTAGAAGGTAACATACAACAAAGGCTTGTTAAAGTCTGCCCGTAAGATAGAAACATACTTTTTTTTAAATCTGATATTCAACTACTGTCTTCTGTGGATGTTTCCAAAGGAATGACCCAGGACAAGCTACACTGAAAGGCAGGAGATGGTCAACATCACTAGTCTTGTTTTCCAGGGGTTAGGGCCCTGGAGATGCAGGAATTTTTTTTCACATCTCACTTATCTAATGGACAAGGTGAGTAGAGTTACACCGTGCATGAGCACTCTGGTCTTCCACATTTGCCTATATATATAGAGTTTCCTTGGGTCTCTCAGTGCTGCCTCCAGGGTGAGTAGTTATGTTCTGGTTTCCACAGATTTACAGTAACTTTCAAAGGCTTTTACTATTAATCAGGAATGTAAATACGAAGCAGCTTTATTGCTGAATCTTTTAAATAATGCATTAGATAGTAAATAGAAAAATACTGTTGTTCATCAAGTAAAGTCCTCCCTTCTGGGCAGAATAAGGGAAAGAAGACTCATTCATTAGAAATAACCCTGTAAGAATGATATCCCACAGTGGACTTTTTAAAGAGAATGCAAAATACCTCAGGGTTTCCCTGGGCAGTTGTGGTTCTTTGATCTTACCGCTATATTTAGTGGATTGAAAAGAGAGCAAAGTAAAATTTGAGAGGTGATGCTGACACACAGCAGCAATTACTAAAAAAGCACAGTTCTAAAAAAATCAAATCTGAAATCTCCTCTTCTGACCTTAGGGAGCAGTTTGTTGTAATGCAGATTTTCTACAGAATCTCCACTTTTCTCTCTTCCACAGGCTCCACTGTAATTAGAGAAAAGCAAAGGGGAGTGCTCTAAAGCTTGAGGAGAAAGCTGTCACCTAAGTTTGCATGCCTACAAGAGAATAAATAACAGCCTGCAGAGGAAGCAAAAGTTTCATCATCAAGTTGGTTATATTAGCAGGTGAAAGATTCCCCTAAACTGCTCGGAGATTTCAAAGCCATATTCTCCAGCACCATATTGGGTGAGCTACAGAGTCTTTATGCACTGTCACTTGATAAGCTGAAATCAAAGCCTGTTTGCTAATCGATTGCTCAGAATCAGTCGGGGCTGTTGCAGTTGCTTTTCAGGTTTCTCATGGCAGCAGGGCAGCTGCACAGAGCTGGCTGGTGTCACACACCCCTCACAAGGCAGTTAGCAAAGAGTCTGAAAACACAGTTCATGTCCCTAAAGGAGATTACTCTTGAGTTAATGACAACTTCTCTCTCACCCACCATATTGAACTCATAATAATCTATAAAGGTAGTTGAGTGTGCCCCAATTGTATTGTTTATTTGTCTTTTCATTTTGTGAGAAGATAAACTCGTGTCCCATACAAGACATCTGAAGTCCACCCAGGAAAAAAGCCTCTGTAGATACTACTTCAGCTCTGCCTTTTCTCTATAGCCTGCAATGTTTGTAACACATAAAACCATACAAGAGTCCCATGCCTGAATTATTTCTGGTTTTTGCCCTCTAGTGACTAGTATAGGAAAAAACCATGAAGCTGTGAGATGTTTTGAAGTGATTGCCTACATCTGAAGCATTACTGTCCCCAAAATATCTACTTAGAAAAACACACTGCCAAGTGCAATTTGCACACGAGAACAAAGAAAGGGAAGCTGTTAGCTGGGGGTTGGGGGAAGTGCACTGAGGATAATTGTCCTGGTTCCGTGTAAAAAGGGGTTCAGGGCAGGACCCACACGGAACAGAACTATGTACTCGCCTCTCCCCCCCACCCCCGAGAGAGAGAGACACTTTGGAAAAAAAATGAAGTATATTGTTCTACAAGGAACAGAAAACAAAAAAGGGAGGTAAGGAAAATAATATATACAAAGATTAGGGGAATAATACAAAAAATGAAATATACAAAACCCTCAGAAATGGTTCCAGGGTCCCACGGAGTGAAAGGACAACTTTCCTCTCCGAGCTTCAAGGCAGGAGTGAAATAAGAAACCACTCCCTGCCTCTTATCAGAGTGTGTGTGGGAAGGGGAGGGAATACAATGGTTTCACCTCCACCTGGGGTCCTCCCAGTTGCTGGAAGGTCATGACCCCATTCCAAGCCTCAAACCACAACAATAATGCTTCCATTTAACTTTATTTAGTACAAAAGATGTGATAGGACAAAACTATTTAAATTCTATTTGCTTATGTGACCTAATCAAGGGTGGTTTGGCTCTCGCAGGTTAACTCCTTTAGTCTGTTTCAGATGGGTCAGGTTATAAGGGTAGTTTCCAAAAATGTGAGTAGTTTTGAGTTTAAATCTTGAGTCATCCCTGGTTTTATGATGGATTAGCTGCTTGTGCTCTTTCAGGCCCTTTTTGGTTTAAATCTGTATGCTTCACACTGAAATGAGAAGTTTAATTTCAAAAATTTATATGAGAACTTGCCACTGCTGAGAAAACAAGTTAAAAAACAAGCACAAGATAATGCAGTCTGACAGTATTTGACTGCATTGCTTCTCTGATTTGTAAGAGACACTGTCCCTTACAGCTCCAAACTGCTTGGTTTTGGTATTTACCTTCCCACTCTCTTAATGTTCTCTCCTCTCCCTATTCATTCAGAAACAATTGCCAACATTAAGAAATTGGTTTATTTATGAAACAGAGTTCAGTTATGAAACACAGCTCATTATCCTTCCAGATTGTTCTACAACTTCCACACCCTAAACTGCACTAGTATCTGTCGTGGGGGCACCCACAAAACAAAGAAAGCAGATGTCAGGTAGGAATATGAGATTTATTCCAACCAAAATTACCCAGCACTCTGACAGACCAAAGAAAATGATGAGTTCAAAAGTCAGGTGGGAATATAACACTACACAACTTCATTTAAGAACTCCTACGTTTCTTCCTTTTTAGAAAGATGACACAAAATGTGCACACACTCACAGAAGGGAAAACCTCCTACTGAAGGATACCCAGACAGGGAATCACTCCCCCAAAAAGGGTGAGGGCTCACCCAAGGATATATATCTCTCCAGAAGAAGTATTCACCAAAGGGGGGGTGAGGGCTCGCTCAATCCCGGGAAGTTTCCTTGGACAGCATCCTGATATGAGGGGAGAGTCCCCGACCCCAGACATGCTTCTCCAAGAAGGATTGGCTCAGTCAGCTCTCTGGTGGGACCCCATTTATACCCTGGTCATATCCACTGTGGCCAATTCTAACAGGCTTGGGGCAAGTGCTCAAAACAGGCGAAGTAAGGACCTAAAACAAAGTAATCTGGTTTTAATATCCAGAAGGTCCCAAACTTTGTTTGGTCTTTGTCAGGACAGGTACACCTGCCACAGTTTCCACTGATCATAAATCCTAGTGTCTGTCACAAGTGTCTGTTAAAGATGAGACATGACAAGTTTAAGAAAGACTTAATAGGGAAATATAGAGATAAAACCTCATGTTGTTGACAATGATAAAAAAATTATTATTTGATATGTATCTGGTGGCACTAACCACATATCTAGCAGGGAGGTGGAATATCATGAAACTTGTAATTTCAGATCCCACCAGTGGACCATGCTGACAATTTTAAACATGAAAAGTGCCCACTGGATATAAATCCAGCTGCTCCCCAAACCACAAGTCCTTTGTATGAGTAAAACCTGAGCTTCTAGTCCATGCTACAATGTTTGTACTACTATTTTTGCTACTCTTGTTCTGGTTCCGTGTAAAAAGGGGTTCAAGGCAGGACCCACACGGAACAGAACTATGTACTCACCTCTCCCACCCCTGAGAGAGAGAGACTTTGAAAAAAAAAACGATTGGGAGTTAAATGAAAAAAAAAATAAAGTATATTGTTTAACAGGGAACAGAAAATGAAAACGGGAGGTAAGAAAAAAAATATATACAAAGATTAGGGGAAATACACAAGTAAACAAAATATACAAAACCCTCAGAAATGATTCCAGGGTCCCACGGAGCGAAGCACACCTCGACCCCGGAGCCGCAGGGCAGGAGTGGAGTTAGCACCCACTTCCTGCCTCTTATCAGAGTGTGTGGGAAGGGGAGGGAATATGGTTCACCCCCACCCGGGGTCCTCCCAGGTGCTGGAAGGTCACACCCCCATTCCAAACCTCAAACCACAACAACTCTGACTCCTTACTTTTCACAAGTGTTAATTTGGTTACTTACAGAAGCATGTAGCTTACATAAGAGGGCTTGGGGCTTTTGTTTTACCTTCTTGTCTGGAGAAGACTTAGGGGCGACCTAGTTAATGTGTATAAATATAGGTGGGCTGGGTGTCAGGAAGGAAGGGACAACCTCTTCTCACTTAGGCCCTGCAATAGGACACTGGGCAATGATCACAACCTGGAGCACAGGAAGTTCCACCTCAACATGAGGAAGAACTTCTTTACTGTAAGGGTTCCAGAGCACTGGAACAGGCTCCCCAGGGAGGTTGTGGAGTCTCCTACCTTGGAGATTTTTAAGACTCGTCTGAATGTGTTCCTGTGTGACCTGCCCTAGACCAGATGGTCCTGCTCTGGCAGGGGGTTTGGACTCGAACATCTCTGGAGGTCCCTTCCAGCCCCTAACATTCTGTGATTCTTTTTCTTTTTGGTTATGTTTATTGACACAGTGCTGTGGTTTGAACATATTTGTTCTTTGTGTGACAGCTTTGTAGAAACATTAATTAGGATTGCTGGTATAACATTAAAACACCTGCCTACTCTGTATATGTGAGGTAAAGTTTCAGGTTATTTGTGCTTTTAGATATAAGCCAGGTTTGCTTCTTCATATCCTCACTAGCTTAAAGGACCTGATAATCATTCTGTAATATATGGAAGTGCACCAACATGACAAGTATGGACTAGTATCACCGAGCTCCTTTCCTGTTATCTCATATGGTTCTTTCTTTTGGGTAGATCACCTAGGAAGTGACAATTGCCTCCTGAATTGCTGTGTTCTGAAGTGGACATGGAGCAGACTTTATGCAGCTCACCTTGTGCAGTGACTCCTGCTTACGCAGGACTCCAGGTGGTCCAAGTGGACCCAAGTGGTCCTACTGTGTAAGATACCCGCTGGCAAATGGAGAGAAGTCAGGATTGTGTTTTCAGCAATTATTAAGCATTAATCTAAAGTCTACTTGATTAGAAGTGGGACTGCTTTGTTATATGTGATCATTACAATTTATAGGGTTTTTTAGTTCCTTCCTTCAGCTTGATTTCTCTGACAATGGAATGGAAATGAGTACTCTGCTCCATGGTGGTTACCTCCTTCCCCAGTCACCTCTCTTGTCCAACCCTGACCTATACTTAGGCTTTGGTATTTAAAGATAATGTGGCTTGTGGTAGCAAAACCAACAAAACGGGATTTTTCCAGTGTCCTCAAGCCAGAGTGTTACTTGTTGGCTAATGTTTAGAGTGGAATGGTGATAGCACTGGATGAAAAAAATCTGAGACTTTTGTGTTTATTAGCTTGAAATAAGAAGAAAAAAAATTGCACTAGAAGCATATGTGATCTTGCAGTTTCTTCAGTTCTGCAAAGTATACCTTTGAGAAATGGCTGCAAAAACCCATTCAAGTATTTTTTGTCCATGTGTCTAACATCCATTAATGTCTCAGTTGTGTAAATATGCAAAACATTTTTTCTAGGAAAAAGACCTCCATTCGTAACTTCATATTGTTCATATTTTTCTTTTCCTCAAAATAATTCTACTAAAAGCTATCCTTTATGAAAAACAGAGTCAAATTTTGCCATAGGTACAATCGTCCACCACTGATGTAGAGTGCTGGAAGGAAAAGTTTAGGGCAGACATTGACCTGTCTGCACAACAGCTTCTCCTCTTGCAAGCCAATAAAGCAAAGTATATAGCCAGTTAACATCAAAATAAACCCTTCCCTCTCTATAATGTCTCTCAGTTTCCCAGGTAGGAAATGCCATAAGGCTCTGCTGCACGTTGTTTTGACCATGTAAACTTTAACTCTTGATGACTTGATGATCTTGGAGGTCCCTTCCAACCTAAATGATTCTATGATTCTATATGCTGATGAAACTTGATACTTCTGGTAAGCTTTTGGTGCATGACTATAGTAACTTCACTTTCCACAGTGAAATTGATGATCTGCTCATCATTTCCCAATGAAAATTCTCATCTCACACATGGCAAGCATGCAGATGACTCCAGTCTTAGGCCTTAGTCATTTGAATGTAATTCATCACTGTTTTAATACACTGAAATAATTGATGACAAAACTGGCATGATAAAACATGAGTCTGCCTGGAAAGGCTGCTGAACACCATCTGCTTTTCCTCAGCTACCACATGGGTACCCTGGAGGCTTGAATTCAGGAAAAAAAAAAACAACGTTGAAATTAATCTTAGAAATCAGAAGGCTGCCATTATTTAAGCCATGTGTTTACTTACCCATCAGAACATCATGCTTTCTACATCTTTTTTTCTTCCTCTCCATGAAAGGTACATTGTGGATCCCTACTGCATCAATACTGTTTTAATTTACTATCTTTTACACTTGCAGGTCACTATCCACTGGATCTTCCCTTTCTTAAATCAGTTCAGGTATAATTCACATGTAGGAACCATACATCTAAGAACAGATATTATCCTTCTAAAGGGAAGTCTGCATTCTAAAACAAGCAATAACCCCCCTCATGCTTATCCAAAACCAGAGTATTTACCTGGAGGAGTCACACTAGCACCTGTATTCCAGCACATTCTGGCTACAAGATTATGTTGGTCACCTTCCCATTTAGGGAAGCCTTAGGTAAATTTTGGCAGAATGGTACCTACTGTGCATCCTTTATTTTGGGAAATATCTCTTCTGACTTCAGAGGGAATTGTCCCCTGAATAAAATCATGAAGTAAATCAAATCAACCAGTAAAGTCTAGAAAATATGGAACAGAACGCTGAGGTGCCAGCATAGCACAGTATCTAGCATTAAATTACTACTGCCAGCTAGACCAAATTAAAAAAAAAATAAATCCAAATGCAGAAGAGACGAGTCAGTTTAAATTTACTTCTTTTGGAGTAAGAAAAACCTGTCAGCCAATGTATGTTATTCAACTCCATATGAAATGTTTTGGTTGGTTTGGGTTTACTGCCTTCACTTATTTTAGCAACGAAGATATAAAATGTACTTTTTCAAACTTTTATTTAGAAGCCAGACAAAATATTTGGACACAATTTTCTAATTCAGCTAAAAGTATTTCCAGTTTGGTAAACATTTTTAATAACATCATCAACAACAAAAGTTTCCTCAAAATCACTTTCTCTTTGTAAATAAACTGTTTATCCACACATTTCTGCCCAACCCTAAGCTGTACCATCGACCAAGTAACAAATATTCAGGTAGTTTTGTTCTTAGAACATTAATGAATTCAAATAAAGAAACATGGTAAAAAAAATAAAAGTCTTATTTGATATAACATATAGTGCAGTGTTTCATCTAAATGATTTTACAGTCAGAATGCTCTGCTCCCTTGCAAAGAAAATGTACCTTGACTTTCTAAATATGTCAAATCTCAACAGGGTTAAAGCAGTGAAACAAATCACACAATCACATACGTGATTTTTGCCACGTGTTTCTGAGTGCTTCAAAACTGGTGGATGAGATGACGTAGTGAAAAGATTTTGGTGCAAGAAACTATTTCATTTCGATAACAAACTCTGTTCTAAAATGTAAAGAGTAGGTAGATAACAAAAAAAGAAACCCAAGTCTTGTTTTGCCTGTTAGGGAGCATGATGAGCATTACAGAAATAGCTAAGAACCTGGCAGCTATGGGGAAAAAAAGAAAGGAGGGACCACATTAAGACCATGGCTGCTGTGTAATTAATTACTTGTAAAGCCTGAAAACACATAAGTGGGTGAAGACTGCAGCAAATGAAAAAGTTAAAATACTTTTTTTTGTAGACTTTAGTCCTTACTCTAATTATACCAAATAAGGGAGTGATTAATGCTGCAAAGCAATGACTGAAGTTTGGTGTTGACAAAACATCAGCATGTGAATCCCTAAATCTGTCAGTGAAGAATGAGGTAAGAGACAATCTATTGGACTGACTGAAATAAAAAAATAAGACTAAAAAATGTTATTAAAAGTGAAAATCTGTGACAGTACACAAATTTATTATAATATGCTTTTGAATAGACTGTGACATGGCTCATCTCTACTACAGCTACATGAAAATGTTAGGACATTTAATGACACTATACATAATCTGAAAATCACATCCCTGTAAAATCTTGTGGTTTTTATGGGAAACCAAACAATATCAACAGCTTCCTGAAATCTTAAAAAAAGTCACTACAGCTAGATCGTTATATGGCTCTTCACTGCCTTAATAAAAAAATTCTTCCTATTGTGTCTTTGTATAAGTAACACTCAACCCCCCCCGGTAGTCTGTTTTAAACTGTAGATGCCTGTCTTCCATCTTGACCTTATTGCTACTCAGCCTAAGCTGTTAAACTCTTAAGGGACCATGTTTGCATGGTGCAGGGTCCCAGCCCTTGGTACCAGAAGTAACAGTATTCCAGAAACAACAAAAACCCATTAAAATATCCTTCTTTCTTTGGCTCTTTGGTACATTTCAGTTTCTCAAGCCATGCTTTTCAACTACAAGCACATGCTACAATTATTACTCTGGTGCTCAATACTACCATCAGCATTTAAAAGCTTTTTTTGAGTAACATAGTGTGCAAGAGGCAAGTATAATTTCAATGAATAAAGACAAGAGAGTCAGGAACTGTTTTAGGTCCTGGGAAAACCAAAATGACTGTTCATCCTCCCTTCTTTTCCATTAACTTCCCTCAGGTATCACTCCCTTACCCACCCTACACCCTCTCCCTTCCAGCTACCAGAAGTGCCTCCAGTTTGCTGGATTTGGCTTACTAATTGCAGCAGGAAAGTTGTCCTGGCTACTCTCTGGCCCTGCAGATTCCTACCATTATCTGACCATGAATACTTATCCATTTCTAGTGGCAGGGATTCATGTTCTGTAGGGATATGGCTGTATTCAAATAACACATTGGGGGAAATTTTAATAAACCAAAAGTCTGTATTTCCTCCGTAAGAAAAATCAGATGGGAAAGTCACCACATAACACAGAAATAAGGAACTATCTTGAGAATTGATACATTTGTGCACAGAGACTGCCATATAACCAGTGCATAGAGATAAAACAAAATCTTACTTAAAGTCAGTCTTGGATATCTATGCACTCCACATTTTTCTAAGTCACCAATAAGGGGACAGCATCCCAGGAGCCCTGCTTCTGCAGCACATGCTGTGACAGCAAATTCCTCTGTATCCCTTAAGGGCTTAATCAGTGCTTCATAAAAAAATATTTCATAAATGCAGAGCTCTGACCTACCTTGAGGCTGTTATATGGACGCAGGTCGCTTGCAACTACACTAATTCACACTGGCAATCTTTTGGTGCTGTACATGGTGGTAGGTGTTTTTTAAGAGAATGTTATGAGTTTGCCAAGTGAGAATGCAAAGAAAAAAATTTTGTGGGAGGAGGACATCTAGTGATCTGATAGGTAGTTACATGCTAAGCTGTCTCCTGGCACAGCTGAGACAGCCACGCAGCAAGTTAGAGGGTTTTTTGAAGAGTGGTGAAGAGGGAGGGCAGGTATGCAGTTTACTTTGCTATAAAGCAGGATTCCTGGGGTTTTGCTAAGACAACATCAAAAAGAAAAAAAAAACCCAGCAGCAATTTAAATAATTCTCAAATCAAGCTCTTTGAAATTCAGTGTTGAAAAGATACAGTGATTATTGCTATGCCTCTCAGCTACAGCTATGTCATCCTCCCATCTGTATTTTACTGACGTTAATGACCACTTACACAATTTCTGCACAGTAGCCATTAAAATCCTGATACATTTAATCTCAAAGTCTTCCCATTGAACTACATAACTGCTCAGCATTGCAACAACTCTGAAATAGAGCCGTAGTTCTTTTAAAATTCTGTTTAAAACACTTCTTTTTAAAAATGTCTTCTGAAACTATGATTTACTACCTCTCAGACTGAAGAAAATGAGAGTATCTATTCAACATTGTAATTCCCCTGAATTGGGTTTTATAAGAGAAACACTGGAAATTTGCAAGTAATGAAACATCAGATAAGAATTGTAATGAACTGTGACACATAACAGCCACTGTTCTTGAACTGCTTGGAGCTAAAAATGCCAATTTTCACAAATATAAAATAACTATGGCTAACAAAGATGTGAAATTATTAACATCTCCATTTACACTGTTTTCAGAGATAGCAAAATATCACAATCCTATTTTAAAAAATAAACTTATATAAAATCAATGTTAAAATAATTAAGGAAAACCATCAACCTCATAACCACTGATAATATAGCAATATATTATGAAAAATGTTGGTTTAAAAAGGACTTACATGGCTTACTTTCATAGCCATAAAGAAAGTCTAAAAAGACATGCATTTGCTTATATACACTTGTCTGTTTATCTCTAAGGAAGGGACTAAAACTAACTGCCCTAGTAAATCTGTAGGTGCATTGTGAACCTATTTTTTTCCTACTGGACTAGAAGTATGATTAATATGTCCCATGAAATGTCATTCCATGATTGATCCTGAAGCACTCTCTGAGGATATAGTAAAAAATGCACGTACATTGCAGAGGAAATAAGAGTTGATCAATGAGGTTGCTCCCTTCAGTGAGTTGTATAACAAAGAAAACACCCACAGCAGATGTAGCTTCTGCCTTAGGCTTTGCACTGAATCGTTTCAGTTGGAAAAGATCTTTAAGATCGTCCAGTCCAGCTGTTGACCCTGCCCTGCCAAACCCACCACTAAACTATGTCCCTACGCACCACATCTACACAGCTTTTAAATCCTTTCAGGGATGGTGACTCCCCCACTGCCCTGGCCAGCCTGTTCCAGGGCTTTTGTATGGGTGTGCATGGGAGAATATCTCTGCAGTTCATATTGTCAGCCTCTGATAGATTGGATTTCTCCTGCACAGCTTCAGCTTGGAAAAAAACCTGCCCATAAGCTGTAGCTTGTCATGGCTGTGTTTGCACTGAAGTGGTAACTGGCTGGGCTGAAGCTCTATCTGTGTGTTAGAGGCAAATACCAATAGAAATGATTCTTAAAGTCACAGGGCATATCCAGAGAGGTTAAAAAAATCTGCTGAAAACATATTAAGAAATAACATCCCTGATTTTGTGCTGAAACTCACCCATTCATACCAGAGCAAAACCTAAACTCATAACGGACTTTTGAAAGGGTAGCTTATAACAGTGAATCCAATATAGTATGGAAATTCTAAATCTGCTTTGACATTGAGAGGGACCAACCCTGCCCTACGTAGTCTGAGACTTGCTTTATGGTGTGATCCTTTTAGGTGGCATTCTCTCACCTTCCCCACAAACAGAAATATTCTTCAGAAGATCTGATAGTTCAGGGGAGGCTGTAGCAGCTAACAGCACAAAGCACTACGGCAGGCAGTACTCCTTTTACCTCCCTGCCTTCCCTGGAACTGTAGTAATCCCGGCTAGTGCCATCTCTGTAAAACCACTGCTCTCTTTGCTGAAATGTGTTATGGACCCATGGAAGGAGCAGCAAAGATCTTCTTCTGCCTTCCCCTGCAAGAGCTTTGAGGGTCTGCAGGTTCTGACCCAGAGCCAGGAGTTTGGGGAGGGTTTGGGGGAAATCAAGACCCAGCAGGGCTGAGCTGGTTGGGCTGCACAGGAGAGGACACAGCAGAGCACAGAGCTGATGCTGACCCCATGGCAGTATTAACGGCTACATTTGTGAGTCACTTTGCATTGTCTACTTTGGCCATGATAATAAAGTTGCTCCCTTCAGTGAGTTGTATAACAAAGAAAACACCCACAGCAGATGTAGCTTCTGCCTTAGGCTTTGCACTGAATCGTTTCAGTTGGAAAAGATCTTTAAGATCGTCCAGTCCAGCTGTTGACCCTGCCCTGCCAAACCCACCACTAAACTATGTCCCTACGCACCACATCTACACAGCTTTTAAATCCTTTCAGGGATGGTGACTCCCCCACTGCCCTGGCCAGCCTGTTCCAGGGCTTTTGTATGGGTGTGCATGGGAGAATATCTCTGCAGTTCATATTGTCAGCCTCTGATAGATTGGATTTCTCCTGCACAGCTTCAGCTTGGAAAAAAACCTGCCCATAAGCTGTAGCTTGTCATGGCTGTGTTTCGATGTGTTTCGAAACAAGTGTTTCGATGAGAACCTATGGAAATGTGAACTTTGGAGGGTTGGGGTAGTAGAGTGAATAAATGCAGAGTAACTTGATTCTCAACATGTTATTTATCTAATGTTTCACTGCTTTTCATTGCTGCCTTCATATTCAGAATCTTTCTGTTTTCGTTGATGGCAATATTTTAACTGTGAAAGGAAAATGTGTTGTACTTTATGTCAGGTCATACAGTGATAAAGAATTAGAAAATATAAGTTCAGTGGAAACAATGTTAGACAAAAAGGAAGCTCTTCTTTCATCTCATTGTACAAAGCAAGTATCTGAAGCAATTCTTAAGTAATTCAATCCAGTTCTGTACTACTGCTTATTGCCACATTTGCTCAAGTATTAATACTTGTATACAAAACATAAAACCATTTTACATAGAAAGAAAACAACTTAAACTTCTTTCATTTTAGCCAGCATAGCCCACTGAAGCTGGCAGCAGCAGGAACACTGAGTAACTTCTTAAAGAAAAATAATCCTGAGTGTCTTTCAGCCTTATTACTGTAATTTATTCCTAAATTCCATTGACTATTGAACTAAAAATTCAGTTTCCCCTGGACATGGATAATTTCTTTCAGGAAGAAGAGAAAGTTTTTTGGAATGAAGATTTTCTGCTTGACAAAGTTTGCTAAACAAAATTGGCATTGACATTGCTGTGATTATTACGGTCAAGCTGCAGATTTTTAATATTTTCAACCTGACAGATTTATTTCTCCTCAAATAAAGAAAAATCTTTCTCAGAATAAAAATATATAGCTTCTTTGTATTTCCTGATTCCTAAAATTACCAGGTGCCAAGACATGAACATAGGGTAATTGAAGACCCTTGAGGGTGACCTGAAGATCCACAATGGTGAGGAATTGTGATACAGTGGTTTAGGCAATTTCATTGCAGCTGCTTCGCACTAGGAAATAAAAAAAAAAAAAGGGGTTTCTGCTACTAAATGGAATGAATTTCTTTTCTGTCCTCTCACAAAGTGTCAAACTTCATCAATGAGAAAAAAGATGTGGTGCATCTATGTAGAGAGTAATATGAACATACATATTTAGAATGGAGAAATGCTGCATATTTCCACAGGAAAATATGTCAGTATCAGATAGTGTATAATTCTTTCTAGATAAGATGTTCCAAAATTAGCAGATACAGCTATGTGACACAGCTTCTATATCTTCAGAGCAATTTGCTTTTTTTGCAAAAATAGCTATATTTTCAAGTGCATACATAGAGCTCATTGTCTTCATTTCAGAATATTTAAATCACATTCACTTTAAATCTGTGGGTATGCAGCAGAACAGGGCAATCACTTTTAGTTAGAACTAGGTTTAAATACCTTGCTGAATCAGCATAAAATACTTCATTGCTTAATAGTAACATGATTTCTAATTGTCTTTGCAAATGCATTAAATTCAGTGTGTCTCCATTTGATCCTAAGAACAGCAATGGCTATAAGTTATTGGTTTATGCAATATATAAACAAATGTACTGTGAAGCAGGAAATGCTCAGTTTTTGCTTGGCAATAACTGTACAATACAAATACCCTTTCAATCGGAGTTATGACAACAATAAAACTGGAGAAACCCACCTCAGGCAAATTTTAGTTTATCCCCATCAGGATAAACTAAATCCACATCAGGATTTTGCTAGTCAGACTGATCTAGGGATACATTAAAGGTCTCTGGAATCACTCAGGACCCTACACCTCTGTATTCCATAGATCCCTTTACCCTAGCAGATGCCCCAAAGAACATGATGAGTTTTCACTCAGGATGAGCTCCCATGTGTTCCAAAAGCCTTGCTGGCACAAAACATAATTTACAATTTCCCAACTTTAGTGAGAACAAATTATACCTTCTGGAAAATTTAGGTATAAGCAGTATTTAGACATTTAGTAAAGGTAAGACTCCTATGACTACAGAAACGAAGCCTATGTCATGTAGTTTTATGGCTCTTGTTGGCAAGTGAAACACAATGGATTTCTTCTGTACAAAACTGAAGGGATGATAAAGGTCATTGAGCAGCTCGAACATACCTACTGCTATATAAGTGCTTCATGTTCATTCAAAATATCGTACTGATTTGAATCCTGCAGAGTCTAGCACAGAAGTCTGGTCACCTGGAAGTGTTTCTCTTCAGTGTTCCCTGGGCTAAAGCAGCATAGCACATTTACAGTATGTCTCAGAGATCCTTCAGCCCCAGATCTTTTCCACCCTTAGCCTGGGTGAAGTCAGCACAGCACTCTTGTTTAAATATAACCAAAGAATTTTTACAGGTGACTTATCCCTCAGAAAATTTGCTCTAGTACTTTTTCCTCTGTTTATGCCGAGAACATTGCTCCGTCCCACTAATTTAGAACATACTTGTTTCTGCTGCTTACTTAGCAAGCCTGAATTTGAGGGACAGACCTTATTTGAGCTATTACCTAAACAAATGCAGTTCTACAGGTCCCTGGTAAATCCTGTCAAGTCACCAGTGACTTTGCTAAAATGAACAGAATTAGTGCAGTCAGGATCTGCTAAGGATAAAGGACTTCTTGTTTGGGCGAGAGGTTCCTCGGTGCTCTCTGCAGAGTCCTCCAGTGGAGGAAGAGCAGCAGGGCTTCAACTGCTTCAGAAACCACAAAGCTGAATTGCATTTTTTTAACTGATTTGGTGATCACTCTGTGCTCTAAAAAGATCACAGGTAATGTGTTCAAGAGAGCAGTGGTGGAGAAGATGATGCAGACTGTGCTGATGAGCCACAGGCCATGGCCAGAGAAGTGGACTGAACCAGTCAACTATTGACATGATTAGCACTTCTAATCCTTATTTCCCCCACATTTGTTCTGCCCCAATTCACCTAAATCCTTCCTTTCTCTTCCCCTTGGTTTCTCCCCTCATATCGCATCACAAGTCCTGTGCTTATCTTCTTCCAAAACTTCCCCTGCAGCCCAGCAAGGGTCCCACACCCCTGGGCAGCAGACCCCCCAAGACCAGAAGGTGCTTCAGGTTTGCCTTACTGTGGTGGGTGTCACACCTATATCCTGGGGCTGAGGCTGTCCTGGGGTCTTGATTCCTTCATGCCTTGTGCCTCTGTGCTCCTCTAGGCTTGTGGAGGTGGGTGACAGCTCCTGCGATGGGCCTTGGGGCAACCAAGGCAAAGTATTAGTCAGGCTGCTTCAGCTGCCCTTGTCTCTCCATGTCCCTTTGTGCACGTGTGGACAGGAGCTTTTACCACATTGTCTAAGGACATTTATATTTTGATTATGTTTGGAATGGCTTATAAATATGGTGTGTCTTAGATGTAAATTTTCCTCTCTTAATAAAGCCCTACATTAAAGTAAAATAAAAGTTTATTCTGAATTTGCTAAAAATAAAAAAAACTTCAGTTGAAGTATTCCGCATTTCCTAAATAGTATATTTTGCTTATTTCAAAATACTTTGTTAAAAATAAATACATTTCTTGGAACCTTAGTAGATATGCAAGTCTGGAAAAACTCTGTTATATCTATTCCCACTCCCTTCCATTTCCTCCCTCCCTGTCCATTTTTCAGGCAAATAAACCAAGCATAGAAGTTGTTTGCAGAACACTGCCTTCAATATTTGGCTGGAGGAGACCTTGCAGCATTCCCTGAGCATGACCCATCTCAGCTACATGATAACCTCTAGTGACAATGAAGTTCTCTGTTGGGAGTTGTCTTATAAGAGCAGCTCAGTCTCCATCTCCATCATCTGGACCATCCCTGTCACGTACAGCTGCATTTATAGGGTGGCAGACAATCCAAAGGTGGCACTCCTGAGGGTCTGGTGCCTCTGGGCTAATCCTAGCTATTCATAAATTTTTATTTATCAGCTTGCCAGTTCTCATATCTTTTTCCAGTTACACAAAACTGAATAAAAGGAATACCATGCACATTTCTCTACTGCTGCACTAAATGTGCATCTCAGCATTTTTAGACAACAGAAGGCTTTCTAGGAGCAGCCATATTTTTATACATATTTGCACTACGTGCTATACTTCTACAAACAGCTCAAAGGTCATATCTAAATGATCTTAGAGACTGTATGTATTCCACTGAGAAACAGAGGCACAGGGAGAAATAACTTTGCTCTGCAAAGACAAGAGAAGGTGCTGGGACAGCTTGAAGCAATAACCCACCCACCTCCTTGCAATTATCAGTGGTGCCAACATAGCAGTAGCCATTCAAAATATTGACACTGGAATCTTATGCAAAACTGTTCTCTGCGTTCCAAGGTAACAAGTCAATAAGTATTTCACACCACCACACTTATTTAAATTGTATTTCATGTTTCCTAGGGACACAACATAACTTGGCTAGAACTTGCTGACAGATGACAGATTTTCTCCATAGTTTTATGGAACCTATGCTCTGCAAAATACTGTTTACTACCAGCAACGTCAGTGCTTAGCATAAAAACTGATGGGACCTTTTTTTCCTCTTTTTGTCAAGGTTCTCATGTTAAACCATCCCAATTCAACACAGTTAAAAACAAAACAAGTTGTATAAATGCAGCATTATAAACATTAAACGAAGCTTCTACTCAATTATGTGCCAAAGGGAAAAGCACAGAACACAGATTTTGTTTTCTCTGGATTGTCATAAACATTCAAAGTTTCCCCATCAAGTATGATGCAACCCTGGGATATCACAAAAATGAGTTTCATATTATAGAAAATATATCAAGTAACTGATGAAGTACCTCACTCAGAACAGCCAGATTGTATCCTATTTTAATTGGCATGATACAGTGAAGAAACAAACTGATTTTTAATAGAATAGGATCTTACTTAAATGTTGCCCAGACCTTGTGCCAGGTATTTTGTTTTGAAATGTGTTTTTGTTTGTTTGTTTTTAAATTGTTATGAGAGTGTTGTATTTCACTTGCCAATTATGAGAAACCAAATTATCATAAATCCCAATTCCTGGAAAACCCTGTAACATCTTTCCTCTGCTCTCTCACCTGAGCCTGGTGGACTTCAAGACATTTCTGCTGAGTCAGCAGGCTGGTACTTGCAGCTGCTGTGAGAGTATAAAATTGACTTTTACAAGTGAGAGGCAGTGAGTGGGCAGAAGTAAAGCAGTGTTTTATAGGAGCAATCAGCCTCAGGAGGAAAGAGACTGATGGCTGATATTAACAGCCAAGATAAACCCAAGGCAGGGTGCCAAGTATTACACAACTCACATGACATATATCTGGTAGCCCTGTCCCAAAGGCCACCTGAGATCACATATATCCTGCTGGGCCATGGGCAGATGACTGCAGTTCTGCTGTCACACGTCCCCAGCGGGCAGAGTTTTTGAACAGGTAACATTTTGTCTTTTTTTGGCTGCCCAGGAGTCAATTGTAATTTCAGGCTAGGAGACATGCAACGTGGAGTGAGATTGGGGAGAAACTGGTAAACCAGATAAAAACATCCCAAGTTTAGTGGTGCCACAGGCTAATATTTAGGATGGCAGACAGGAGTGTTACATTCCTTCAGTATCGGGTGTATACATTGAACAGCCTCATCTAGTAGGTGGCTGTTCAAGACCTTAAGGTTGGACTGTAATTGCTGTTTGTTTGGAAAAGGGGTGGGATACCACTAGGGGAGAATTAAGTCCTATTTATTTATTTAATATTATTTACTTATTAGTAAAGTGTTTATTTTCTGTAATTATAAAGTCTAACCAGTCCCCGAGAAGCCTGGTGCTGTGTGATTTCTTTTTACCATGAACTATGCTTCTATGATGAAATACCCAACAGTTTTTTTGTTGTTAGCCATGACAAAATCACTCATAGCTCATATACCAGGTGTTGAGCTCTTACGACACGCTTCTCTGTTCATGATCAATCTACTGGATAAACAAGCCTGTGGAACATGTTCCAAGTTAAAAAAAAAAAAGAAAAGAAAGAATAGATGAGTCCAATTTTCTTGCTGCTTGGAGTCCTTCCCAAAGCAGAAAAAGCCTGAAATATGCAACAAAATTACCACAAAATACATCACACAGGCATACAACTGTTGAATTATATGTTTGTATAATATAACAGCACTCCAGGAAGCTTGAAATGCTGGGGTCTGAACCCCGAGCCCCGAATTAAGGTTGACATATGGGTGATTCCCACAGCCCTTCATACAGAGGGGGTGAGTTTGCCTTATAGCTTCCCCCCAGGGTGCGGCCGGCCCTGCAGGGAGAGCCAGAAGGGAAATGAGCCCCAGGGGTCCCGCAGTGAGTTGACAAAGGTCAGGTGTCTGCTTGGGGATAAAAGCTGGGACCACTTGCAGGGAGTCAGGAGTGTCTGTCTGTGGAGTGCACTCCCCAGAGCTTCCTGGTTCAGGGCAGACCTCCTGACTCTCCCTGGAGCTGGGCCCTGGTCTGTTTAGACCTTTGTGAACGTGGGCTGATCGGGTGAGAGTCGCCATGTGGGCACCTTTCTCTTATGTGTTCAGCTTGCTGGTCTGGCTGTTTCCCGTGCCAGCTGTGGGCAACCTCGGGTCTCTGCTTGTACCACCTGTTGTGGGCCAAGTTATGTCCTTCGTGGGATTGTTGGGGGTGGAGTCAGTTATATATTAGCTGGTTGACTTGTTTGTACCCCCAGTGGTCATTCATGTCACAATGTTTTTGATTACAATACAGTCTGTGTATTGGTTTCTCTTTCTGCTGGCTGTAGCTGATTGTGTCGTTCCTGTTAGGCCTAGTCATTGGCAGAACAAAGCCCTAATCACGAACCATGGCAAACTACTCTAATCACTATGCTATAAATGAAAAAAAAAAAAACTCGTTATTCTTGTGCAATCACTTTTAGAAGTAGAACAGAACAAGTGTTTACAACTACATTCCCCACAACTTAAGGGAGTATAATTTTCTGTGCTTATAAAATTGTTACCCTGGTTTTTAGGAATCAAACATATAAAGGGTGAAAAACTGCAACATCTGTACAAGAAACCATGGGCAAAAGTGTCAGCTCTCAAGATTTTCTACTTATTCTGTATCTCAAACCCTAAACCTCATCTTTTCTTCCAAGTGGAAAGACTTTGTTTAGTATTGATGTGCCTTTGTTTCATGTCCCAGAAGATGGCAGTAGTCCCACAGCTTTTCGTGAATAAGTTTCCTTTCCAAAACTGGCTGTAGAGTTTTTCAGCCGACTTTTTCTATTTATTTTTTTCTATTTTACCACTTAAGGAGTAAGTGTTCATTGGCATTTCTTTAGTGCTAATATACAGTTTGCATCTGAATTTTTTTAAGCACCTATTCACAGGTTTGGGATTTAAAAAAAATTCTAAATAAAACTAAAATAACAAGAAAAACTTATGTTAAAATGCCATATTAAAGGCCATCTAAAAAGGCGTGCAGTACTATGTATCTACTATTTCACTCTAGGGAGATATTTAAGTCTATTCTGTCTCAGCAGAAGTTTGTGCTGTCGGTTCAAGCTTGAGCTAAGGCATTTTTAAGCCAGTGACAGTTAAAGCTAGTTTAATTACAGCCAAGAGAAATTAAGGAAACTTAACCATTTGAGCAAATGTTATTTGAGCCTGCAGAGGAAAGCTTTTCTATTTCCATATTTGTGTTGTTAATTCTCCATTTCACTAGAAATCTTGTATTTGGCATTCTCTTATACCCCATAAGGTGGAACTGTAACACAGTAAAAGTGGCTGGCTTATCTTTTTGAAAAAAAGTCTGTCATACTGTGGTTGCAGAGGAAATTGAAGATATGAAGCCTCAGAACTTGACATTAGATGGCAACTGCAAAGATGGTATCTGTGTATCTATGTAGGCAGCAGCATTCTATTTTGGAGATTACTGGCATGGCTTGAGGTTTAGAGTAACTGCACATCCCATATGAGAGAGTTCAAACCACAGATGGATTCTTTCCAACAGACACTGCCTCTTGTATTTATGACCGCTTGCTTACTGTAGAAGTTCCTGTGTTGCACATGCATTACTAAGTTCAAAACACTGTGTCTGGTGTGTCAAAACCTCAACACCACCTGCCTGTGTGGCTTTCACTGCGACTATGCCCTGTCTGTGTGCATCTTCTCAGTACTTTACACAACAAGGACTTGAGTCTGATTGGGATTTTTGGCTCTTGCTTGATTAAGATTAATACACATCTCCAGTATTTCTGAAGGTCAGTTGCTCCCCAAGTGTCTTTCAGAGTCTCTAGTTTCTATTTTTCTAATCAAGGAGCCAGCAATTCATTACACTGTGATTAATGTATTTTTCCCTGTGCTCTCTTTGTGAATGTACTCAAGTACATTAGAGCTATTTTGAGGACAATAGATGAATTGTAAAGCAACATTTGTGAAATTACCATGGTGAAATCCTAAGACATTCTTCCTTGACTGCTTCTCCTCTTTCTCTGTTCTCTGAACTCAGTTGAGTTCCTGTCATGATGACTTGAGACTATTTCAAGGATGAGTAAAGAAGGATTTAATAAAACAATAATATCTCTTGACCTTTTTTTCTGAGAGAAAAAGAAAAATGTGTTGAGAGTAATTCAAAATTCTTCTCCTGTACTTCAAAATCCTTCCCCTGTACTTCAGCTTCCAGGAGCTGAATACATCTTCATTATCTTTGGAAAAATGACTGAAAGACCCCATTTCCCTCTTCAAAACCTCTTGAATGTCTATCACAGTACTGAACTGTAATGAGGATGATACAAGGCATCAGACTTACACAAAATCATGAGAAGCCCTTTGACAGCCCAGTTTCAAAAGTCTAAAAGCTTCAGGTCCCTACACTATTATCAAGAGACAAGGATGATGTGGTGAAAGGTGAATTTGCACTCTGTGCACCATTTTTAAAGTCACCCCAAACCTTAATTCAGAGTCAGGAGATGATGGTGATGGGTTCAACTGGGACTTGAAACCACCTGCAATGCAAGTGAATGTGTCCCTGTGGTTCTGGCATGAGAAGAGCTGCTGCACGTGTAAGGTGTCTGCTCAGATGACAGAGTATTGCCTCCTACTACAGAGCTGCTTAAGAATGAAATGAGTACAATGAGATTACAGCTAGGCAAAAATGTGTTTACTCTTGTATTTAGAATAACTAATGGAGACTCTACAGCAGCACAAGACTTCATAGAATGGTTTGGTTGGAAGGGACCTTAAAGATCATCTAGTTCCAGCCCTACTAGACCAGGTTGCTCAAAGCTCCGTCCAGCCTGGCCTTGAACATTTCCAGGGATGGGGCATCCACAGCCTCTCTGGGCAGTCTATTACAGAGCCTCATCACTTTCACAGTAAAGAATTTCTTCTTAATATCTAATCTAAATCTAGCTTCTTTCAATTTAAAACTGTTACCCTCTGTCCTGTCTCTATAGTCTCTGACAAATAGTCCATCCCCATTTTTCCTGTAGGCCCCATTTAGATACTGAGAGGCTGGCATAATGTGTCCCAGGAGCCTTCTCTTCTCCAAGCTGAACAACCCCAACTCTCTTATGAGGACAGGCTGAGAGAGGTTCCAGCCCTCTGGTCACCTTTGTGGCCCTCATCTGGATCCACATCTTTCTTACACTGGGGATGCCAGAGCTGTACACAGTATGCCAGGTGAGATCTCACGAGAGCAGAGCAGAGGGGGAGAAACACCTCCCTCAACCCGCTGGCCACACTTTGGGACTAATAATTTTCATGTAATGCTGCTCTACAACAGAAGGGACTGCCAAAGTCCAGATTCACACCCATCAGGCTGTTTTCAGGCAGAGCAAAGTTCAGCTCCAACAGGCCTGGCAGCAGGAAAGGGTGAACGGAGTCAGGCTGCAGTCTTGGCAAATACAGAGCCTTGTTCTGAACATACATATGTTATCCACTGCACTGTGCCTCGGCGTGGAGTGGGCAGAGCAAGTAGTAAAACAATAGGATTTTCTCTGCATTTGCTGCTGGTGTATGAGGTGAATAATAGCTGAAGTTTCCTTTAAGTGCTTATGAGCAGAAAAAGAAAACTATCCTTTTGTGAGGATGCAAGGAGCTACAGACCACTTTTGGTTTCCAGGAAGTGTATGGAGAAAACCTCCTGGAAGTCACGTAAAAATACATGAGGAAAAAATTTGGAAAATCCAGCTTTCACTCACTAAAAGCAAGTTGGATCTGACCAATCTGATGACCTTCACTTATAAATAAGTTACTAGTTCTGCTGACTAGAGGACAGGAGTGGTTGTTTTGTCACCTTGACTGTACCAAGGCTTTTTATAGTTTCATACAATAAACATTAAAACCAAATTGCTGAAACATGGTTTTGATGGGTGGATGTAAAATTGACTGGCCTGCCAGGCTGCAAGGGTTGCAGCCAGTGGTATGAATTCTCATGAGCAGCTAGTCACTAGTGGCATCCCTCAGGGACTCGTACTGGCTCCAGTACTTTAAACATCTTTACTAAGAGCCTAGACAATGGGATGCAGCTCAACTGCAGCGTATTCAGGGATGTCAACTGCAGTCAGCAGTTGATAGGCAGGAGAGCAAGTCTGATGTATAAAGAGACAAATCTCAGGAGAAATCTCAAAAGCTAATGCAAGGTCCTGCATCTGGGATAGATTAATCCAATACAACAAAGCAGGCTGGGGGCAGCTGTCTGGAAAGCAATTTCACAGAAGAGGTCCTGACTGACAGCAAGTTGAACATGAGCCAAATGTGCCCTTGCAGTGATGAAAGCCAGCTGCATCCTAAGCTGTGTCAGCAAGAGCATAACCCTTGTTGCTTCTAGCTCACTGCTAGTCCTTGCTATAGCTTCCCCAGAAGGGAAGTGGTTCTTCCCCTCTATTAGGCATTTGGGACCACCTCTGAAGTACTGCCTCTAGTTTAGGCTCTCCAGACCAAGAAAAAATAATTATATACTGGAGCAAGTCTGGTAGGTAGGTGCATTTGATAAGAGTCTGATGCAGTTTCATATCTATCCAAAATAAATGGATTATGTGGAAGTGAAGCAGAGGTCTCTTTGAAACCCTGTGGGAATTAACAGCTAACACCTGCCTTTGAATCTAGTTCTGTAATAAGGGAAGAATTCTCAGCTATTTTTAACCATCTTGTAACACATAGAATCTCCAGCATTGACTGTTAAACACCCAGGTCTTACTCCTTTTTTTTTTTTGGAAAGGCAAGTACAGTCAAGAATATATCCGTAAGGAAATATGATGACTATTTGCTCCTCCTCCAGAGCAGAGGCTAAGATTTGAAGGTGAAGACCCACATGCATAGCGCAAAGCTAGGGGGAAAAAGGCTCATCATGAAAACAAGACACTTCAGCAACAGCAACCCAGAGGGCACACCGTGCCTCTTGGGAAGACCCCAACACCTTGTCCCTGAAGGCTAACACAAGGGCAGAGTCACAACAAAAACCAAGGCATTTGCATTACACATTTGGGAAGAAATAGATATTTGTGGTGATGCTTACTGCTAATTGCTTTAGTACACACCAAGTCAAATTCCTCAAGCATGCCTACAAGAATCCAGAGCTGTGTTTTGTAAATGTGACAGTGTGGTTAAAGTGTTCCACTTGTACTGCCTTGGCTCATGGAGCTGGGGGAGAGCTGATACAGGCTCTGTGAAACTCCAGTGGGCAAAATAATCTCACTTGCACACGTTGGTACCTTAGTGCTATTTGTTCATCTTAAGCAATTTACATTCTATTTCCCCAGCTATTCCACTGAGGTTTAACAGAATCCTAAGAGAACTATGACAAAATAGAAATAAAGAAAACTTTTTCATAATAAATAAACTATTTTCTCATATTTGCAGTGAAAGAGCATGTACAAAGCTCCTTAAGGAGGAATAGTTTAAAATAACACTCAACATATATTAAACCAATTACACTTTCCATATTATGATAATGAAATGTTCATAACATGTACACCTACTTATATTTTGTCAGTGCTAAATGAGACACACTGAGTGACACTGAAGAGAATTACAGTCTCATGACAGTCTGATGTCCTGAAATGCCTAGATGGAAGGCCAGAGTGACCACAAACTAATGGAGCCCAGGGTCATATACACATTTAGAGACTGGAATAGCAACTTCTAATTTCATATTCCTATACGAATTCCAGGTCCACATCTAGTATCTCTTCTAAAAATCTGTTCCTGGGTTTTATAAGAAACCTTGAACACAGCCTGGATACCTCTGGACGCAATCTCAAGACTGAGGGAGCCTCCTACTCTGAAGGTTGTCTGTAAGAACTGCATGAATCTAAAAAAGTGGAGAAAAAACATGGAAACAGAAAATTTATGTACAGAAAAACTCAGTCTTTACTCAAAACCAGTTGGGAAGAAGCCAGATAGCAGTGGTTGCTGGTTTTAGTGTGTAAAACCAGATTCTGACACCATCATCTTTGTAAACCCAAGTATTTTAAAGCAACACACTCTTGATCATTTCAGAAAGGTTCTGGCCTAGATAAGTGCAGAGAAAGATTTGAAGAAGGTGTCCCCAAAAAAGGTTTAAATAAAGCTAAGGACAACTTCTGCTGTGTTCTGGCATCTCAGCATTTTTAAGTGACTCGTGATACTGGGGGCTGACTGGTGAGTTTGAAAGCTTGAGCTTGGCAGTGCTGAACAAAGCAATCTAAATTCATGTTTGGGACTGAAGCTATAACTTTTATTTTAATTTTATGGTATTTATCTCATTTCTCTTTGACTCACCTTGATTTAGAGAACTTGGTGTGAATAAGTAAGAATCAATCAAAATCTAACAGGTTTTAACATACGCTTTCAGCTTCTCCCTCTGTTTCATAACTTTCCATAATATCCTCTGAAGAAGAGAGCCAATTCCTAAAATCTATACTAGGTGTCAGGCACACTAAATATCAATGTTATTTTCTTCCTATCACTCTATTCTTTCCCTTAAATGAGATAGCATCTGTGATAAGTGACAAAACATATTCCTTTTAAAACATATTCACGATAATGCTACAGAAAGTTAGAAAAACTCTTTCACTTGTAACAATTGGAAGGTAATTTAGAGGTGAAAAAGACTAATTTAAACCCCCATGTTTTCCCCTTCTCACCTTGGGTGCTTTCTCTGATCTTATAGAATATCCCTCATAAAGCAGTGAACTGTGATAATAAGGTGGTAAGAGTTGAATTTACACTCATTTTCTGGTAATCAGCACATGTAGCTTTTTTACATTTCATACATACTGGGGTTAAGAATTGCAACAATTTGTTTTTCAGAAAAAAGAACCTGCCATGGAAATGCTTCTTCCTCATCCATCCCCTCACACTCCCGGGTGCAATACATATTTACAGCAATGAAACAAAAATTATGTAGGAAGCCATGTCAGATTAAGAAACCAGTGTGAGTTAGGTCAGCCACAAATCTGAAGAGATTGAAGGTTTCTGCTTAGCAGTTCTTCAAACCAGCCGTTTGCACAGTGGTGCATGGGTATTTGTACCAGGGAAAGATTTTTAAGGAAAGTACACACAATGGGTCTGAAAGTCACTGAGAGATGTCCTTCAAAATTATTTCCATTCTCCTCCTCTGAAAGCAGTTTTCACACTGCATGCAATACTGCTGCAGATAAATATTTCTCTTAAGCCACCTGTTTTTTTTCTTTGCTTTCACTCTGCTCCAGAAAATGAAGTAAGACTGACTCCTATAATCTATAGTCTCCCAAGCAAAGAATTTTATCTCCATATTTGCCGACCTAACTAAAGGAGCAAAGGTTTAGAGGTAAGGAAAAAGGAGGTATTATCTGAGGATTCAGAAGTTATCAAATAGCAGCTATGATATGGGAGAAAGATGTTTAATAACTTTTAGATCACCTTTCCTTTTTAATCAGCTTGTTAACACCCATGGCTTCCAGTTCTTTCCACATTGCATCTGTGGGCCAAGGAAAGCACACTGTAGGACCAGATCTGGCACAATAAACCTTGCAATACCTACAAGAAAAGCCTTACCATCCCATTCCAAGGTATCTAGGAAAGATATAAGCTGGCTAACAACCAGCAGAATAAATAAATCAATGCATTGATTCATGGTATATGATGAAGCAAAGAAAGGAGTGAACCTAGTTAGAAACTAGGGGAAGGAACAAGCCAGATCTCCAGTCCAATTCTAGTCATATAGTAGTTGCCAAAGAACAGCACCATTACATACATGATCCTCTTTCTGTCCTGGTCTTGAACTTGTCCCATCCTTGCTTAGAACTCTATTTAGAGTGGCCAGTCAGTGAGCCCTTCCAATAACAGGGAAGCCCCCTCCCCCAACACACCACTACATAAATATACTTCCCCAACTCACTGGAAGCAGAGCCAGCTTTTGTTATTAACTTTAAAAGCAGGACACCTGGTAATGATTTCTTAATTGGTTTTCACCCAGGCTTTGAGCAAAAACCAAGAGGAAGGTCTTTCCTGCCTAGTTGTGGGCATCATCCATATGTCAACCCTGATTCATGGCTTGGGGTTTAGACCCCAGCATTTCATGAATACCTCATAAAGTGCCACGCAAGCCTGCTGCAGTACGGTGCTGTTGTGAAAGCCTTGTAAACACATAAAGGCATGGGACCTCAAACCTGAATTGTCATCTCCTTCTAGTCCTGGCCCAACTGCATGGCTCATCAGAAATCATTTCCCTCTGTTTCTCCTGCTTTGTCTATGTTGCCTACAGAGGTGGTGAATTTTCTTTAAAGTGAAGGAGCTTATTAGAAGGAAGATGTACTTTTTCTGTAAATTTTTATAGAAAGACATGTAGCTAATGAAGCTGTCACCACTGATGGGAATTAACTGTTTTATGGTGACAAACAACAGAGAGGGCAAAGCAAGAAGAGAGACAAGAGAAACCTGAAAGGAACAACAAGGATTTAATATTTGACCTCATGCCTTTAAATTGATGAGACTATTTACAAGCTTCTATTTCAATGCACACTTGTGAGAATTATGGGAATGACACTCAGTTTTAGGTTGGATCAGATATTGAGCAGTGTTGATCAAAACACAGGAAAATGATGAGAGCTGGATTCTCTAGGAGCTTGGTATCCATCAAGGCTAAGAGCTTTCCTTTATGCTTACCACCAGCTCTGCTCCTTCTGATTATCTTCTAGCTTGCAAGTTACACAAATGGGAATCCTGGACTTATAACCAGAATCTTCAGACACTCATTTTTATTATTTCTTTCTTTTCAGTTGTTTTCTATTAAGCAACAAAATCTCTCATTTTCCCTGCATTTACCACTATGGAAGGAACTCTTTCAGATATTTCTCTGTATTTGGGTGTTTCACAATCCAGTTCAAATACACTCCCCTGAATTGTTCCAAGTTAAGTCTTCAGAGAGACTGCTTTAAAATTGTATAAAACCCAGCAGGCTCCTAGAATAGCAGATTCAAAAAAAAGCCTAACAAATGAACAGTTTTGTTGTTTAATGCGTGAACCAAGATGAACATGGGTTTCTTGATGACTGACTTGTTCCTTGTAAGATGTAAGTAGTGTGGGATATGATGGGTGCACTAAGGGCTGTAGGTGCACTCCAAGGGAACAGAAGGATATGTAAAGAAGGGGTTCCCAGATTATTAGCTGGGGTGTGGTGTTCTTCAGTATTTTCTCTAATAAGCTGGCTAACAAAACATAGGTCACTGTTACTCAAAAACCAGTGTTTTCTTAAAAAAAACCCAAACAACTGGAATTGAAAACAACCTTGACTAACTGGAGTGGAAAAAATATTAAACCAGACCAACATAACTACATAGGATTACCCATAGTTAAAGATAAGCAAAATGTAAATGTGAATATAAATGTGAAAAGTGTTGCATGGTGTGTAAAAAATATTATTGTTGTCCCTGTCTGTATAGCTGTCAAATTACAAGATTGTAGTTTGTAAGTAGGAGGAATTAACACTAAGTCAATGATGTTTCTGTATTTCTGTTTCATTCTTTTATACATTGCAACAGCAGTAGGATGGTGATACTTTATTAAGGATCTTGATATTAATCTGACTTCTGCTGAGTAAAACTAACTACTGGCTTCTGAGACATATTTAGGGTGCAGGTCCTAAAGGTATGTGAGATACCCAAGGTAACTCCCAGGGCTATCTTGTCTCCTTGGTACTGACAGTGCCAGCTATTCTAGAAACAATGACTGCAAGCTCATCTAGTTGCATGTCAGATCCAGATGTTTAGATGTAAATATACACAGTGCACTAGCTTTATCTAAAAATTTAAAAATGTGCTTTATTTCAAAAAAAGTTAGAAAGAGAAAGCCATCGAGTTTATATAATTGTCACGACAAATGAGCAGTTGTTGGTATGCTAGGTACAACTCCTGCAATATTCCAAAACTTCAAAGAGAACCTGTTAAATCCTACTTTTAGTGCTCATGAACTCTGAAGCAAGAGAATTTCTAAAGCAGTACCCAGTGTTACAACCTTGCTCACTTCTTAGTAACTAACTTCCAGCACAACCATCACAAATAATTTAATACAGATAAAACCGTTGCATTGTCACAGTTTCTAAGTGTTGCTTCAACAAAGGTATGCATCCAAAAAAGTTTTGTAATAAAAATAAATTGAGTTTGTGATAGACACTCGATGGCTAGATCACATATCACATTCAACTTTGTAATATTTTAGAAACAAATAGACCCAGCAGTAGTTCTCAGCTCCCAAGTTAAGAGTGAAGACCCAATCCACGTCTTGAGTGCCTTTATGTCACCCTTGATGACTGACAAGTCCCAGATTTGGAAATAAGTTGGAGGGTCGGGGTGCATGAGACACTTATAATAGACAGTCTGTAATAGCTATATTACCTCTGTCTGGCTCTGCATTGTGACAAGTATACTATTTATCAAGAATTACATCCAAATCTATCAATGGATTTATGTCCTGTGTGCTTTGTTATATGCCATAGCATTTGGAGCAGTATTATCCCTCTCTAACAGGACAGCCAACTTTGGAACAACAGCACCTGGTGCTGGTTAAACCCCCCCTGCATCCCCCGCCCTGGTCACATCCACTTCTCCTGTCAGAGGATTGAAGAGTATTGCTTTAACTACGTGCCAGACCAGATTACTGCCATCAGGATTTCTGATGAGTTCTGCATTTCAAAAAATAATTTTGTATATTCGGTTATTGCAATTCCTTCCCCAAAAAAACTCACAACCAATTACTGTTCTCAAATACATGTGTGGCACTTGCTGAAACACAAGAGAGCAGATATACAGGAGAGCACAATCACACAGAAATACTTCATGAAATAGTGATTTTGCAGAACAAATAGAAATTAAATAATCATCAGGCATAATTAAAATAAATGCCTTCTAACTGAAAGGAGGAGTACAGATGTAGGATGTGTTTCTGAAGAAAGTGCCTGCTTCCCACAGATGAATGTTTATCCCTTAAAACTTTTGGCACCTTTGGTCTCAGGACTGCTCCCTTATCCTCCTCCTTCCCCTGTAGCTGGGTAATGTGACAACATGGTGGACTGGGAGACAGGCAACTATACGTTTTGTGTCACTACTGAGGTGTAATTTGAGGTTTCTAAAATTCATGCAGTTCTTTTCTAGACCTTCAGTGTGAATTTTTATACCAAAACCAACCACATCATTATTTCTCGCAGAAAACAGAGAAATGGATTATCTCCTGGGGATACACATATAGGTAGACCAAATATAAGGCTAATATTTGCATGTTGCTCAGTGCACATTTACTGGCTCATTTCTGACACACTGTCAGGTCTAGGGCACTTAAATACTTCTGACATCACCAGGAATGACATCAAATGACACAATGGTAATAGATTATACGTAGTAAAGATTGCTGGCTAAGAAGTTGCCCAAATGCCTCCATTACCTGGCTCGAGTTTAGCTAAAAGGAAAATGATACCTGAAGATTATTATCAAATGGCAAAAATAAAAGACATTTAACTTAAGGTAATATTATAGTCCATTATCACAATTACTCTTGAATGTTAAAAGAACAAAATACAAAAAGCACAATTCTATTACATTATAATTCAACAGATGCTTGCATTTTTAGTTCTCAAGAGTACCTATAGCAACATAAGTCAACTATATGATAAGGTGATGAAAGCTTATGACTGCAAAATTTGAGTAATTTTGTGTGTACCCAGCAATTTACATCTAATACACTAAATGGTAGAGTTCAGCAACGGGTAGAGGGTGTGGGGATAAAACTGGTTGCTGCTCAGTTCAAGTGTATGAGGCTGGATTTTTGTAACTTCCCCCACTTTGGAAGGATCTGCCAAATGTCTCAGCCGTGTCCTAGCGTGAGACACTGTCTGCATCTCTGCACATCAGCTCCTGAGTTAGGGGGTGGTTCATTCAAGAGAAAAGAAATTAGACTTATTTTGATTCAGCATATAAACTGGAGTTGAAAGTCTCATTTAAATGTGACAAAGCAGTATATGAGTCAGAGGGTTTGTAGGGGCTTGACATCAGTCAAACAATACCCACTGCAGACGTATTTCTGCTGTGGAAAGAGCTTTCTTGACAAAGAAAGTTTTCTTGACAATGAAGAGGCCATGGAGAGGCAAGAGACATCTTAGCAGTGCCTCACATTTTGCATTGTTTGGCAAGGTTTTTTTTAAGATTATTTTTTCTCAAATGTGAGGTGTCAGCCTAGACTAGCCTAATTCATGTATTGTTACTTGAATTCAGAGCTCTATTAGCTTTCATTATGTTGAAAAGACATCTGAGTAATTTTCCTACTTCAAGAATTTTTATGCATGCATTGCTATCTGGCCTTTTTTTTTGTTTGATTTTCCAAGAGACTGTCACTCAAAAAAATTGGATAATAGCTGTATCACCATATCTATAGTCTTAAATTATGTCTAATAACATCTCTTTTGATTATCCTGCATTTTATGAAGAAGGATATTTCCTCCTAAGAACTTGGCAGTCACTGAGCATCCAAATGTGGAGAACAGCTTTTTGTTTACATCCTTAAATTAACTTTTTACAACTTACACTATTAAAAGAATAACTATACATCCATTTCTAAAAAATGGCAGGGACGTGATACGTTGTATACCAGTAAACTTACATCTGCTTCTAATAGATAGTTCTCTCCATATGATATACTTTTGCAAAACAGGTCAATTCATTATTTGGATACGAAGTATTCACTATTAAAACCTACTACCCAGTATAGCATTGTAGATGTGAACGTGGTTACATTAGAAAATATTTGCAAGCTATTAAGGTAAGTTCTAGCTAACTCACTAAGGGGCTAGAACCATGCACACTAGAAAAAAAGAACATGAAAGACAGTAAATTTGGATTAAATTTTTCCTGACTAATCATCCCAAAAAATGACAAAATCTTTTAACCACTGTTTTGCACCATCTCCACTATTTAGGAAAACCATTTATTTATTTCCTATGAAGGAAAAGCATTTAATTTCAAGGGTGGTGGCCCATGTCTTTTCTTCAAGAATGGGATGTGCTACAGTGTGCCAGGACTTCCTTCTCACAGCTTAGAAACAAAACCAGAGTAATAGAAAAATGATTGAGGCAAAGCTCTCTAGAGTTGTCCTGAAGCCATAAACTGAATAGAAACTAGAGAAACAGGTTTTGAAAGAGGCAAGGTAGCATTTAGTGTTCTGCCCATGTTAATAAGATAGTGCACAAGAGAAGCATTCATTTTCAGTCTTGTTGGGAGAGTGAACATGTTTCATTTAGATGAAGTTTACAAAGTATTTTTTGCTATTGTACATTGCAAATAATTCAAAAGTTGCTACATCGTATAGTTATATCTTCTAATTTATCTACTATTGATTTTTAGAAACTTTAATGCTTCTATTTAACTCAGTTATGAATATTGGCCTTTTGTAATCACAGACTTCGGGCATTATGTTAGGACAAATATGGAATAAGATAGAGCTTCAACTAGCTATATCAGTAAAGCAAACATATCAATGACAGATGCAAATCCCCTAATATATGATATCATTGCTGCAGTGCATTGGAAAGA
This sequence comes from Merops nubicus, assembly GCF_000691845.1. NCBI lineage: Eukaryota > Metazoa > Chordata > Aves > Coraciiformes > Meropidae > Merops > Merops nubicus. Next base: position 51,146 of record NW_008580760.1, on the reverse strand, counting down.
TGTAATATAGTCTAAAGTGCTCCTGTCTTAAATATTCTGGGCTTCATTACATGTTTCATGAAATCTTTTCTTTAGGTGTTTCATCATAATGTTGTTTGCATTTGTTTCAAAGAAAGGTAAAGAACAAAATGAATATTAAAATGAATTACTGGATTTGTTAAGAAATAAACCAAATGAACTTGATATCAGAAAAGGAATCTATCTATTATGATGGAAATAAAACTGAAATTGGTAAAATCTTGCCCTTACCTGATATAATGACAAAGTTCCCATAGTGTTTTAAAACCAACAGGCTAAATTCTACTTTCCTTAACCAGGGCAAGGGAGTGTAGAAAGTGGGATTTTAGTAAGAATTATTAGGTATTTGTCAGTGTTAATCAGAGTAGAATTTGGCTTAATAGCTCCATGCTATGTTGGAAAATGCCCACACTTACTATTTTTAATAACTTATTTTTACATCTTCCTACAGAGAAGTGTCCTCAGAGTAGTAGAATGCAAATTGTTAACAGGATTTTAATGCATAATGAAAAACAAAATATAAACCTGGAACCTGGAAACAGGAACGTAATGAAATATGGATTTCATTACATAATTCATTGTGCCCGGTTATGGTAATGAGTGAAGAAAGGCAAAATGGAAAGAAAATCATTACAGTAAATAACAGAGGCGATGCAGTTTGGGTCCATTTAGGGAATGCAAGAAAACTGGCATGAAAAATAAAGGAGACGCAAAAAGGGGTTGCATGAAACAAAGGCAATGTGCCCCTCAAAAATCTCTGTGTAGTAATGTCTCTTAGTAGTCCAGCTAAAAACGTGATTTCTGATTCAAATATTGTGTAAGATTTAATTTCAAACAATAGATGTATGGTTGTAAATCTGCATTTGTAGAAGGCTGCAGAGCTAAGTGACGGGGTGAGGAGCAAGTGCTCCCTTTGAGGTCACATTAACATAAACTAGTCTGCCTTTGTCTTCTTCATCCTCCACTCTGTAAAACATGCATCTTCTGTGTAAAACCATCTTGAAGCTTACTTCCCCCTTAATATTATTTTTTTTTTCCTGGAGGAGAGAGTTCTCCCGTGTCTGAGTCACTCTCTATCCTTGCAATGCCTCCTACCCGACAAGTGGAAACAACCAACTGCTCAAAGTTATCACACGCATTTTACAAGGTAATAACCTTTCACCAGATCATTAAAATCTGCAGGGAACGTGCATGTGCAACGGTCTAGGCCAAATCTTAGACTTCTGTGCTGTGAAATGGTAAGAAAGCAAGGGATGAGGATTTCTCAGTACAAAATGGTTAAACATACAAAATAGCCTGGACAATAAACATGGCAGATGTTTTCTGTTGGAAGGGAGCAGGGTTTCAACTGCTGTCCTACAACTGGCTTTCTCAAGGTGTAGGTGAAGCTTTACGGCCCTGTGTCCTGGTCTGAGTTAGAGCGGAACTAATTCTGTTCAGACATTTAGCTTCTCAGCTAAGTCGCCTCTAACTAACTGCACTTTCTGAAGTTAACAGCAGATTTCTGCAGAAAGTGTCTGCTTCTAGAAGTGACAGCACTCCATGTTTATTGTTACTACCAAGGATTGGTGTGCAAACCAAAGTCATTGCTAAACCTTGTGTACGATGTTGGGGTTGCAGGAAGTAAAAGGCCACAGCTGTGGGGAGGAGTGGACAGGAAAGGTGACCCTAAACTGACATTTATATCTATTATTATTATTATTATTACAGCTACTAGTACTACTACTACTAGACATGTTTTAGTTTTCTGTTCCAATCCATAAGTGTCTTTCCCTTTCTCTTCCCCATTGTGAAGGGAGAGGGGTTAATAGAGAGCATCTGTCATATGTCTGGTGGCTGGTCCAGCCCTATCCCTTCACGCCCTGAAAGCAGGGAGGCTTCACAGGTAAAGAAAAATCAGAAAGCAGAAACCTGGAAGTATTTTTCCTGTGCCCAACAGTTTCCATCACTTCCAGTTTCCACAGTAAAAAGAAATTTTAAGTGAACTATTCAGATGATCTCAGAGCTCTCGGAAAGCTATACAGCAGATGGACATCCTTGCACATTTAGCCAACACATCATCTGCATGTGCTTTCAGTTACTCAGTAAGAAAGGGTTTTAGGGAGTAGTGATATCTTTCATTGGTTTTAGTCATACAGGTTGGAAGAAATAGAGGAGCTTTCATCACATCAGCCTTTCTCCCAGCCTGAAAAAGACATTTCCTGCTTCTGTTTCAGATCAGAAGAACAATTTGTGCCCCTCTCCCCAGACCTTATTTATGGAGGTTTTTTTCCAGGCTACAATAATTTAATTCAAATTATTTTCCTATATCCTTAGCCCATCATAGTAACCACAGCATTGCTACCAATGCTTTAAGAGCAGTAGAAAGAGATCTTGAATCCAGAATAACTGCAGAGGGCAGTGTTAACTCGTCATTTAAACCTCACAGTGCCAAGGAATAGCAGGGTTCCTTGAAAATCCAAAATGATATTTTATATGTAAATAACACTGGGCTTTGATAAGCAAGTCCAGCAAGTATTGCCAAGAGCAAATATGGGAGAACTTTTTGATATGTGATTTGTTGAAAAATTACGTATCTATATTTCATTATTTTTTTCAGATTCTAAGTAGATGGTCTAGGATGTGTCTTCTGCAAGTACTTATTCAGTCTAGGATGTGTGTTCTGTAACAACCTATTTTGTTTATGCTTTATTATGATGTGTCACAATAGAGTGGCATTCATTAACAGCTGATAGTTTCTTACAATATGAACAAAACCAAAACAGAAAGATTGGCAGGAAAACAAGTTTGGCACTGTTCTTGTTTCTCCCGGGTGTATTTCAAGTTAATAAGACTTACTAAAACTAGGAACTAATTCTGTTTAATGTGATGTTTATTTACATGGATATTCAATTTATAGTAATAGTTATTGTTCTCTTTATAATTTCTGGGACTATATGACAATTTTTCAGGGAATAGGGTAAATGTGAATCTTTGCTCATGGATAGGTAGTCTTGTAAGTACACATCACAAGAGAAAGAGTTTAAAATATCTTCCCTCCTTGTATACAAAACAAGATCCAGAAAAGGAGCAGTAACGCACACCCCATTCAGATAGGCACCTGCTGTATTCCTTGCTCTTGCTCAGTGGATCATTACTTTTCCAGGGGTCCTTCCAGACTCCTGCCATAGTTTGGAGAGCTCATTCAACAAACCTTCCCTTCTGGTCTTCTCATACTGTTTATTCAGTTTAATCAGACCTTGACTTCTCCCTTTTGTTACTGTCTAACGCTGTGTATAGACTAGGCATTCTCTAGTTAATATTATTAGAATACTATTAGTGGCACATTTTTCAGTGCCATACCTATGTGAACTTGATCTGTTTCAGTAAAATTAAATTTTTCTGTTTATCTGTATATAGGGGGTGTTGTGTGTATACACATCATGGTCCATTGGGAACAGCTCTGAAGCTTGCTCCTCCAGTTGCTTTTCTCTGTGGACACAGAAGACAACAAGAGTCTGATGGGAAACCACCTTTTCTTCTGAAGACTCTTCAAAACAGCTACTTACAGCTTCATTTTTAAGTTTTTCACCAAGAAATGTAAATGTTAGTTTATGCTGTCCATTGGAAAAGCCAGAAAGCAGATGCTGGATTTTGCCATTAAACTACTGTCTGAAAAACATAAACTGCACCAAGAAAGATGGGTCTTCCCATCATGGGGAAGCTCTCTAGTCTTCCCTGTTTCACTCACAGTACAGAGTGGGATATCTTTAATCTGTGGCAATATTGGTCTAAATTTTCCAGTTCATGGTATATGTGCATATATATATATATATATATATATTCCTCCTAGCATTCATTTTAATGGAAAACCTCACATTTAAAACAGATGAGGGTTAATATGGAGTTTTCTTAGTATTTGTTTTCCAAAAAGACTCCACAGATGCAAGTGGATGTTAACTGCCTGCTGCTATAGCAATTTGTCCTCCATCCTGAATAATATGTTTAATCATGCCATAAAACCAACAGTCAGCTGCCTGTTGACTAACACTGCTTCAGCCTGCATGCTGCGGAGAGTCTGATTGCACTGGTACATGAAGATGGACGTGGGAATGGATTTAAACAGCAGCCAGAAACTTTATTAACATATCACTGGGAAAGAAGCTGAGGATTTTCTACTTTCTAAAATTGTCACATATCAGTTATTAAAGTACAGACAACATAAAAGTTAAAATAATGCAGATGGCAGTACTATGATATTTGTTGTTGTTTTCAAAGCCTGTTCATTTGGGCCATTTTCCACAAAGTCAGATAGACTTCAAGCATGGTAACAAGCTGTTAGGATAATGGTTATGGTTGTCACCATAATGTTCTAACAAACCAATTATTGCAATGTTGGAAGAGGGAATGTTAAAATGTCTTTGGGCGGTGTAGCATATAGACCTATTTAGGATCTTACTCGTTGAGATGTGTCCTCACTGTCACTACAACAATCCAGCTACAAGTGAAGGTGTAAAAGGCTCCAATGCATGGCCAAGGGTTTGCATCTAAAAGGAGGCAGTATTTTAAAACAATGTTGTCAATAGGTTAATCTATAGCCGTGGTGCTAACAGAGTGTGTATCACACTGATAAGAAGCAGGACATAAGAGGCAGGAGCAGCCTGAGTTCTCTTCACTGTATGGGCATGGTTAGGGAGCTGTGGTGGGAGGCAGAGCTGGGTGGGAGTCTGACTTCTCCATCCCTAGAAGAGGAAAACAGATACCATTCATGTTCATATCAAACAACAACTATGCTCATTGTTCTGCTCCAAAACCTACTCGGTGAGATAACAGAGTGCAGCCTGTGAATCATTTCCCTTGTGCCTCCCTATTGCCACTGCAGTGAGATTCACCTTTTGTCCAAGGGTGTCGAATCAGACCTTGAACGTTTCCCTGTAATTCTATTCACCACCTGCAACTCTATTGGCAAGATAAACTCGGAGGCTTTCAGGAAGGCTAGAAAGTCTACATACCCATTGGAGGTGAAATAAAATACTGTGCTCTTTGTAAGTATGATAACAGATTATTAAATAAAGCATGTGAATAAGAAACAGGCAAAGCATATGAAAAATAAATATTAGCCATATCTGGGCTGATGAAATAGCTCCCACCTCTGAACAGCCTGTAAAGTAGCTCGTATTTTTAACAGCATGATTTCTGGGTCCAGAGCACATTTTAGTATCACCTTTGTGAGACAGGCCTTTTAGAATGCTCTTACAGCACTTCACAGACCACTATCATCCATTAGGTAGCAGAAAAAGCCCAAACACTGCTAAGCTATGCCCAGTCATGCCTCTGCTCTTTGTTTTATAACAAACCTGCAAATAGTTGCAACTGTCTTATTGCAGGCTTAAAACGGAAATACTGTGTCGGGGGAAAGGGCATCTTGCTTCAGTTCGGTGGTTAGTGGATGGATTTTCAGTGAAAAATAAATGATGAAAAACATACACAATATGTTAACCTCCTTTCTCTCTTCTGAAAATCTGCCCCTTCCCTTTCCTCCTATTGCTTTCTGTAAACTGCAAAACTGCAGATATCTATCATTCCTAACCTTTTTTGTGCCTCACTTGCTATGAAATATGTTTTAGTCAAATTTTTCTGAGGTACAAGTGATCTATCCAAAGATGCCAAACAAAGAAGTTCTAGGCTATAGTTTATCTACCAGGCGTTTCTTTTCTGGATAATGTAGTTCCAATATTTAAAAGCAAGTGCCTATGATACCAGCAAACACCAGGATGGCATTAAATTGCAGAAGATTTTGAAAAAAAAAATATGCATCAGAAAGTCAGGCAATTTAGTAATGAGTCATCCTCAGTCTTCTGAAGTGGACCTTCACATTTTGCTGTTCCATGTAGACTTGAGTTGCTCATTCTGAAATGTAAAATGGGTAACTTCAAATCCATTGTGTAACCACAGAATTGCTATGCAGAAGATGGAGGAATTCATATATATGTGTTAAAGAGTGTTAGTATATCTGATATTTCAAATGACAAGCACACCATGGCTGTATTTCTTCTGTTTAAATGCCATTGGTAAATAGGGCTAGTTGGATAGATAATTGCATGTATGATATTGTTAAGGAAAGAAGAAATGGAAGAGTTTCATCATTGGAAATGTGAGACAAGAATGCTGCCACCCAGGAGTGCCAGGTGTCCCTGCGGGCATTGGTTTAAATGCTGGAGCTGTGTAAGGAAGGGCAATAGAATAACCTGTCTTGAGAGAAATGAATGCAAACAGCAGCATTTGGAGAGGGGAGGAAACTATCATGGTGACAACAAATTCAAATACACACACTGTATAGAAATGAGCCTAATGCAAACCCTTAATGTCTTCTGGCTCTTTTGCTGGTGTGTTGTTAGATCAGTTATGTTGCACGGATGGTCACTTCAGATGTGATGTAGCACATCAGGGTGTAACACAGCATCATAGGTGTAACAAGTCATAGCAGAGAGAGTGTGACAACAAGACATGAACAGAAAACACTCTCCAAATTTTGGGTGCTTCTCATTGCTTCCTTGGAGCTTGAAAGCCATGAAGAGAGGGGAAACAGAATGTTTTAGCTGTAACTCTCTCTTGTTAAACACATAACTGGGTCTTTACTACTGCAGGAAGTAATATCTGGAGGCTCATAAAGCTGACCCGAGGGACTGGAGACCACCACAAGGGGGAATGCAAAATCAGAGGACACTTTGACACAGCTAACTTTATACAGTCAAGCATCAGACATCCAAGATAAGTCAGGACCTCATCCAGATTTTTCTTTCCTGGTTACAGGAAATTAACTTTGGAGTTCTTGTATAGGTACTGAATGAAATATTTTATAAATTCCAGTGTATGTATGTATAATTGATAACAGAGAAGAATGTACGCATATTTTATGGCCATCAAACAGTATGATAAGCTATATTCAGGATCCTTACTTGTGGTTGATTAACTTTATCTCTGTCATTCTTGAGCTATGATAAACAACCTACATTTGCTTGATCAGCTGGTGTGGCAACAAAATGTGGCATTTAAGTATGTACTCATTTTCTGTAGAAAGTGCTGCTATGAAATGATCATATGGTCATGAAATGGTCAGTGGTTAGTTGCCATCATCAAGGAGTGGAAATGTCCAGGAATATATAGGACAAGCAAAATAAACCTAATTTAAGCATTTTCATTGTTAAAACAAGCAGTAGGATTCTTTGTAGTTATTGAAAGAAAACACATTAAAATGTAAAATAGGAGGGGAGCTGACCCTTTTTCATGTGCCCACTATACCACAAATTAGGATTCTTGTTCTGGGTAGTACTGATGATATTAAGACTTCAGGCATAAGCAAAGCACCACATCATAAATTTTTATATTGCCCACAATGTGGATAATTCCCCTTATGAATGCACACTTGATAACAAATATTTTAGTCGAGCTGCAGGTGAACATGGGGAGAAAGGACCACCCTCAGTTAGGACTAATGACTAAATTTGATAGTGGAGGTAATCAAGGCAGAAGGAGGCACTGTAAGAGCAGAAGCAAGTGCAGGTGGCTATCCAAGAGGCATGTGTGACATATGGCAATGCCTGAAAACTTTGAAAAGTCCCAAATAGATGTCACCTTAAGCAGGAATTTACAGCCCCTAAGCAGCCTAAAGTCAATATGAGCTGTTAAGGAGTAAAGTCCATCATTTTACCCCTCAGCATGCAGTGTGTTGAGCACTACCTTGGAAACAGTAATTTGCACATCACGAATCTGATTACTCTGGGACCACATCATCAGCGTGGCAGCGGCCACTGTGGGAGCATGATTTTCAAACCTAGTCTTATGCTTTACTAGCTGTGAATGACTGTGCTGGTGCAAGAGTGGTGATTCTGTGATTCTGATGGACACGTGCAAAAGCCCGTGATCGCTTGTCGTGGTGACAGCAGCAGCCTCCACAATGGCAGCACCAGGTTACTGTTCATCCAGCTGAGCTCTTCAGATTACCAGTGATCCTGCTGGTGTTGAGTATTCCCTGGAAAGGATGCTGCGTGGGGCTAGCAGGGCAAGAGTGCTGCTGCTGCTGCTGCTGCTGCCACCTTCGTCTCTGCATCGGCAGCTGCTGCAGCGTCACGGGGGAGGATCCTTAGCTGCCTTTTGATGCTTGTCACTCTTTAACAAATAAGGTTTTCTCTCTGTAACAATTTCACATGTAGCTGGTTGCCAGGTGCCTCACAATGACTAACTCTGGTAAGAGCACTTCTGCTAGCTGGATACAGCTGAAACTATGACTAAAATCTCAAGACACCTCCATGGTTCATTGTTGATTTCAACACAGTGTGGCACTGCAGCGAGCCTCGACCTAGTTCTTGTGACAGCTGCTGCTGCTGCTTCTCCCAGACTCTTCTTGCTGAGTGTGGTAAGAAACACAGGATCTACACACAGTGGTTGCTTGCCTTTCCTGGACCTCTTTTTGTAGAAAATGTCAACAAGGTTAAACAAAATCAGCCCCAGTTGCTTGGTGTTTGTGATTTCTGAAGCAAACAAAAGGGTGACTATGAATGGCCACAGGCATCAAACTTAGACCTTTGTCAGCCAGTAAATGATGAAGGTGAGCCATTAAATTCCAGTTCCAGCATCTCTTCTAAAATAACAGATAATCCGTGATTGGATCAAAACACAGCTGAGTCCATTTTACAAAGCTGCTTCTGGTAGGTATCTAACCCAGGAAACTCATATAAATCCCATGGGTGTTAGGTGTGGTATTTATAAGCAGTTATACAGTTTTTAGCCATTTCCAGTTCACTTCCTTGACCTCTGCTCATAATTTGAAACCTTTGAGTCCTCCATCAGAAACAAGCTGACAATGATGGAGGCAGAAGCCAGGGACCATATTTTCTTTCCTAGTTTCATGAATGATTGCAAAAGAAATGCAGCTGCTGCTGGGATTTGGATTAAAATAATCTACTCTATCCTAAACCCCAGCCCTATAGAGGTTTTACTCCTCTTTAGGTTGTTTTACTCAAATTCAAACACAGTAATAACATCCAAAGATTGGAGTTGGAGGGGTAAACATGATATAAACTGACAGAAGCAAGGTCTCCTTTTTTTGTGAGTCAAGCAAGAAGTATGTAACGATGTGATTCTTTTCAACATTCCAAACTTAAAAAATAACTGGTAATGGTGGGAATCAGCTGTTCTGAAAATGAAAATCCCTCCTCTTTCTCTGTGGCTCTGATATCCTAGTGCTTTCTACGAATTAAATTAAGTTTGAAAATGCTGATTTAGATGTCTGGTCAGCCACCAAGCAATGAGATCAACCTCCTGAAGACCTTCATCTGACACAGAAGAGTGAACTACCACCATCTTCTCTGACAAACTAGTTTTAAGCAAAAAAATAGTTGCCCAGCTGGCTCTGCTAGCTCACATGTAGATAGCTGCTTCTCTGCTGTTACTCCATCTTTTCTGCTAGTGATTTCTACTCTTTAGAAAGAGACCATAGAAAAAGACTACAGTACAGAGAACCATACAAGCTCCTTGGTGTCTAAATAAAACATTTAAAAAAAATTCTCTCATCCTTTTCTTCTAAACTCCTGATTTACACAAGCTTGCAAGCTCTTGCCTTAAGTTAGAGTAACCACTTGCTTTATACATTCATCTCTGTCCACCTGGACTTCCCCACACTATCTTAATTCTGCACTTCTCTCCCTCTGTGGTACACTCCCTGGCTTTCAACAGAAATACCATCCTATATGGAAAAGTATAGAGCGTGGCACTTCTTCGTTTGTCCTTCCCTTTTCTATCCTCTGTATATCAGCACGATGTTCCTCCTTGCCTGGGCTTTCCTGGGTGGTTTCTTTCTCCTCATAGCCCTTAAATACTAAGTGTATGTATAGTTATTGCAAAAAAGAGCCCCAAACTTAACAAAAGTCAACAAGAGGTGCTACTAGCCCTGGGAAAATATTTTTGACAAGTAAAAGGATAAAGAGCTCTAAAAGCTAACTTAAAATTGAAAACCACAAAAAGGAACAGGGAAGGAAATGAATTTGTAGAGACTTTGATCTCTACCTAAATGAAACAAGAAATGGACAGAAAAACAGAATCGGAACTTATCCAAGCTAAGAACACATCCAAAACTAATAATAATGACAAAGAAGAATGAAATAAAAACCAGTAATAAAATTTATTGATGAGATACATAAGTCAGTTTATTTTCACAAAACATTTGTTTTAATAAAAATAAAGCCATTGAGATGGGGCTTTGCCCATGTTCAGTCTTTCCTGTTCCAGCTTGTAATTTATTTTTGATAAATTCAGAGACACATGTCTGGAAACAGGCATTGTTACCCTTTCATGTTGCTGAAGCTGCTTTCACTATTCCAATTCTATGGTGAGTATGAAAAGGACAATAAGATTTGTTATATGTAATTACTGAATTTAATATTCATACTACCAGGTTTAAAAATACACAGAGGAGGTAAGAAAGTTGCCCTCATTTGTCTATTATCATAGAGATCCAGATTTACTCACTTTGAAGACAGTCACAGAGATAAATAAGGAACAGCTATTTGCACAAAGTTTTGAACAAATAAATAGGTTCTGTGAATTTATATGCTGGAAATTTGGGTCTTGCGCTGCTGTCTATTCCTATTATCCCACTGAAATAAAGATTTGCTGGCTGCCTTCTCTGGTTTTCACTGTGGAGGTGCTGGACAGGGGTGGTTTCTTCCCAGGCTCAATGATGAAAGCAGCTCTCCTAGGCTGCAGTTCAGAAGGATGCACAAATGGTCAATGATCCAGGGAAGACATGGCTCTGCTGCAGACTGATCATGTGCTTTGGACAACCATGTTATAATACTCTTTTTTGGACAAAAATTACCCTCATTGTGAAATTTAAGTTTCTTTGTACATCCTCTGTGTATCACATTCTGGGTATGAGCATGAGAGATGTGACTTTTTAGCAGATCTGAGCAGGTGTGAAACCATGTTGCTGTCAAAGATCTCAGACTTTCCCTGGCCCTGACTGTGTATTCCCACATGATGGCATAGGCATGTTTTGACCAGTTTAGTAATCTGACCGAACACAAATCCTTTTTTTTTTTGTGTATAAAGTTTGCTTCCAGTCTTTGCACAGCTATGTTGAGTTCTTTAATGGATAAAAGAGTAAGTGAGGGAACACAGGGCCAAAACATGGGTGAGGACACCAACATCTTCCCCCCATGTGCTGGTATCCCCTTGTACTGGCTGGAAGGGGTAGTGGAACTACACTGTCACCTTCAGTTCAAGTCTGTTTAGTAAAGGTGTCACTATCTTATTGTTTTCAACTGCAGCTAGCATTCAAACTATGTAAAATGAGAGGCAAAGTCTGGTATTTAGTTCAAACACTTCACTTTTAGAGATTTCCTCTCAGCAGTTTGCTGCATCAAATTTCATTTCTTTTCTACTTGCTACCTGAAACTGCATTTTCATTTCTTTCACCCCTCAAATTTCTTCCACCTGGGATTTTATCAGTGAAATCACCTTAGGTTTACCCTAGAATAATCTATGAGCATTTAACAGACTGTAAATTGAAATTCAAGTCTCATGTGGTTCTGATTTTGCGTTGCAAATTATCTGGCAAAATGTGGCAGAAGACTGCAGAAAGTAGAAACCGAAGGCAGAAGAGTCTGTGCTCAGGAACATCACAACAATATATGGAGAAAATGTGCGACCAAGCTGAAAATAAAGAAAAAATCAGTCCCGTGGGTCAATCATTCAGCTGCAGTGCCTGTGCCATACATCAGGATAAATGTCCTGCATAAGAACATAATTTGACAGATCTTCGGAGGGCAAACTGTGTTACTCTGCTGTAATGCCAGTAAATTCTCCCCCAGACTGCTCCTGACAAGTGTGTAGTTTATTCCCACCCACTCCAGCTGAGAAGCAGATAGCCTTCTGGAGGGGGTCACTGCATACTTTCTTTGAACCAGAGGACCAGTAGCTAAGAGCTCTGTGCGTATCTGTCCTCAGACCCACTGAACCCCTTCGGATACTGTCTTAAAGGAGATAAAAAAGAATTGGGAAAAGGCTGTCTCTGACAAAGTCCGTTGTGGACACAGCAGGTGTTTGCTTCTGGATGAACACCTACAAGAGATGAGCAGTGTTACTGGGAAAGGACTCGAGGGCAAGTAGAGAAGGTTTCAGTGCAGATGGCTGTTTGAGACAAGTCGTGTTGGACCATGAGTGTTGCAGCAGGACTCCTGACTGACCTCACCAGAATTTCTTCTGATTACTGGGGGAGCGTGAGTTTGATGTTGAGGTCTGACCTGGCCCCATCCCTTGTTTTACCTACCTCTGCCCACAGATGTGAACAAAATTGGCAGCTGGCATTATTCTTTCCTATTGCCCTAGGTCTCATTACTGAGGCGGCCTGAGTGCAGCCCTTTCTTTCTGCTCCCCCACCAGCTAATCCCTGGGATGGGGTAACAGCTCTTGCCTTTCTCTTGGCCACATGCTGTAGTTCTCTATAATTTTGTTTTAAGATGTTTAGAGGCTAGGACTATTCAATTTATTCTCTAACCTTTTTATTTTGATTCCTGCTATGGATTTTTTTTTCTTTTTTTCATCTGTCAAACTCCTAAGAGAACAGCATTCAAAATGTGAAATGTAAAAGCATTAGGAGAGCTGCGGTGGCAAAATGTGTTATTCTCCTGCATGTAATCTGAATAAGTTGTTAGCAGCAAAGTCAAGGAGTAAGTTTCAAATCCACCATTCTCCCCTTTTGCAGAAACAACTTTTTTTTTTTTGAGCCAAGGCCAATTATTGGTTCGATGGCATTAAAGGGTGCTTTTGTAGCCAACAACTCAAGAGAAACTCTGGTTGTCTTCAGCTGCAGCTCAAGTGAGCAGATACCCCCACTATCATGTGGTTAGATATAAGCAGCATTGAGGCCAAGACTGAAAGTCCACTTGATTCATAGAAACACGTGGTCAATATGCAGTTTTCACAGAGCTCTCATGTATTCCATTCTCTATTATATACACTGATTTCCCCAGCATGGTCTGTTATTGCCAGAAACGGGAACTAGTGGCACAGTAGTTTTGTGACTACTGATGGGTCGGCAAAACAACAACGTTTATTTTATGCCAATTTTGGTAAGTGTATCCCTACTGATACCTCTGATACCTTTTATTTGCAGTTTGAAAACTTCAGAAATTACGCTGAGGAGGGGAAAAAAAGAAAAGACATCTTTGACATCTTAACATCCATAAGCATTGGTATGGTTGGCTTGTAGGAGGAGTAGGTAATTGTACATTTATCTGGGAAGAATTACAGTATCATTGCAATAGCTGTCTGTGGAACGTTTGGAAATCAGCCATTCTTGCAATCACATGCCAGACCAAGAAATAAAGATGGTAAATAGTATCAAGGAAGATTACCCTTGAATTTATGTCTCTGTGAAGCCACTGGATAGAGAGTCAGGACAGTCCTGCCTTCTGTGGAGTAATTTTAATAGTTCGAGGACATCTAGGTATAATCTGAGCAGGAGCACACACCTGAAAGAAGCAAGCAATGCAAGATCAGGTTCAGCATTTCCTCATTCACAGCTAATGCATAGCTAGTTCTTGAATTAAAATAGCTGTTTATTGATCATATCTTTGTTTGCTTAAGCATAACTGTAGAAGAAGGAAGCATGGGTGTAACAAGTTGCATTAGGAATTAAGTTAGGATGGAAAAATCAAATAAGAGGTTATCATTGAGAACTTCTACTGTTCCAGTGATAAAAAAAAAAAATCATAGATTCATCCTTTGTGTAATTTTTTCTATAATAATGTTGATAAATGCTTTCTATAAAAATTAATGAGACTGCTCAGTCTTTTTTTACATCTATAATAAAGTAATTTATACACGCTTAGGCCTGGAAATACTGTTTAATTACTTCTATTATAGTGACATATCAGTCATCACAAAGTGTTATTTAAATCAAGTTCTAAAGCTTAGTTCCTTTTTTGTCACTGCCAAAGAGCATGTACTGCCTGTACTAGGCATTTTTAATCCCAGCAGGGCACGTTTACTGCTTGTGTAACCATCGTGTTCTTGCTTGCAGTTCTTTGCTTTCATTTTTAATATCAGAATTTACAGACTTTATCTGATACAGATTTACAGTCACAGACTTCTGCAAATATTCCCCTGAGAATAAGTATTTTTCCATTGTCTTATTACTTTCTTTCAAATTAGCTCATTAAGCATCAGAGGATTATTCACACCAGATAAAAAAGCATTGCAGAGCACAGCTGAACACTTACTGTCTTGCTCTGTGTACATCTCAAACACAAAATGTAACCAAGAAGTTTTGTGCTTAGTTCAAGTAAGCCAGAAAATAAACACAACTGCCAAGATGGAGGGGATGTGAGGGAAGGGGAGGGGACCATTGCTTTCAAAAGGATCAAGCTGGAAGCTCAGACCAGCCCATCTCATGGCAGAGATGTGGTTGCACAGTGCAGGACTTTAGCCTGGGATCCTTCGGATGAATATTTCCTACCTTTTAAAGGGCTGTCCTGCATCCTTTAAGAGCAGTTTTGGGTAAAGAAAGATTTTCAATTGGCAATGTATTTGGGACAATTGAAATACGAAATGAATGCAAAGTAAACAATACATCACTGGTCCAATACAATGAGAATCTTGCCATAGGAATACATGATTTCTAAGCTCAGGCTTACACTTGCATGCCTGTAATTCAGTAGAAGTATGATATACAAAAATAAATGTTGTCATTGTAGTTTATACTTTAGTTAAAAAAATGTGTTTGTAGTTGTTCTTAGCTATCCAGAATGTTTTAAGTGTGTTCAGTAAGAGTCTGAAAGCATGATCTTTCTAATGTTGTTTTAAAATCTAGGTGAAGTAATAACCATATTGGTTCTTTGTGAATTAAAAAAAAAAATTATATTTGAAAGGAAACAGAGAAAACTTAGGTACTCTGATATTGAAAATTGCTCTGAGGTAAGTCATTGCTCTGCTATGAAACCTACTTTTTGAACATACTAAGTATTGATTCTAACTATTCTCACTTACCTCACCAGTCACTACAGAGTTACTAAGGCAAGTCCAAAGGATAAGTGGCTGAAGCACTGGGGTTAAACCCCCAGCCCTGAATGAAAGTGGGTATATGGATGATGTCCACAACCAGGCAGGAAAAACCCTCCTGACTGGTTTTCACCCAGGCTCTGGCCAGTCTTGGGTGGGAAATGATGAGATCACCACCAGGTGCCCCCACCTTCCACATTAACGTGGAAGTGGGGCAAGAAGCCACCTCTATAAAAGCTGGCTCTGCTTGCAGGGATATTGGGAGGTTTGTTTGCATAGTGTGTGGGTGTTCTGGTTATTGGAAGGGCTCCCTGACTCTTCGTGGCAGGTGGAGTTCTCAGGACAGTGAGGCAAGATCATGAGTCTCTCTGGGGCATTATTGCATAACTGGACTCATTGCCTGTCTGATTCATCTCGCTTTCTTCTTCACCCAATATGTGGTGGGTGAGTGCTTTGACTTGTTCCTCACTCTGGTTGTCTGGCACTTTGGATCTCTGCTGTGTGATGTGGGAGTGGAGGGAAGATAAATACCATTTATTTTCAGTCTTTCTCAGTCAGAAAGTGTAAACATTCTGCCTTTTAGCAGTCAAATTTCTGTACCTCTTTGTGAAACCACCTAACACTAGATGTGTTTTCAAATATTCTTTTCAATGCAGAGAAATACTTGCCAGTTAGATCATAAGTCTCATTTATCACTTAGAAATGTTGACATCCTGATACATTAAAGTTTTACTTTGCTAATTTGTGTAATTAAAACATCACAGTGTTAATTTGAAATGTCTCTGTGGGCTAAATTAATTGTATATTCTCATACTGAAAGTCACCTAGAAGGACTTATTCTATACTGATCTAGTCTGAAATGTCCATATTGAAAATACTTTGCAAATGATTTATCTATGAGATGGTAGAATACTGTTCCTGCTTAGGAGTGGTTAGCTTTTCTACTTCAAAACAGAAGGACAGGATAAGGATGTAGATAATTTATAACAGCTAAAATATTAATTTTAACATGCAAAAGCTACTATACTATCACTAAGCAAAGGTGTCAGGAACGTAATGGACAAAATATCTTTAAAACTGCAAAAGTGCAAAGAAACTGTGTTTTTATCACATTTTTTTTTTGCCAGCAGAGTCAGCCTGTGAAGCTTCTGCTCCTCAGCCCTCTCAGCCCCATCTTTCCTGGCTCCTGCAGAAGCCCTTTCCTTATCAGATGTGCTGGTACAACCCTTTGTGGAATAGTTTATCATTGTGATGATCACGGCTAAAATAATTAGCTTTCAGAAGCAAAACTTATTTTCATGTGGTCTTTCCACCAATATTTAGTACAAAACACAGTTGAATCAGTGCAAATGAGAGGCAGAAAAAGACAGTATAGGAGAAGTACAACAGGGAAATTTGTAGTCCCTAAAAATGCCTGTTCTGCAAAAGCCAGCATGTCATGTAGCTCTGCTAGGTGACATTGCCTTATGAATGAGGGACAGAATGACCCACAACAACCTTCCATGCAGTCTCTTTCCTCAGGTATCAGCTCTAATGAAACAAACAGAGTTGAACTGGTGTGAAAATGGAACAATTTTAAAAATTCAGTGAGATTAGCTTCTAAGGTCATAATCAAGCTCCTTTAGCTTAATTATCTCAGGGCATATGCTCTGCTGTAGCCTTGTACAGGGGAAAACCCAGCCCCTTAAGGACTCTCACGTGAGCAGGTTGTGACCTTGTGTGCCTGTGATTCAGTGTGACCAGTCTCTGCCCTCTGTCAGTGCCAGCCTGCAGAGATACACAGGTGCTGATGGGAGCAAATGCAGTGCTGCTGCAGGAACTCCTAGGTGCTGAAGACATGTCTTGAAACCTTGCTGGTATCCTCTAATAGACTGCGTCAGAGGACACTGCCATATTTGCACTTGCACTCCAGACAGAATCCACGCTCTCCACTTTGCATTCAAGTGAGAGCTATCTATTTGTTGTATGTATTTATTCCCATGAGTAAAAAATAATGCAAGTTTGAGGTTATATAGCTTACAGTGTAGATACAATGTTGAGAAACCTGCAGGGGTAAGACAATTTCACAGGAGCTGCTGTAGGTTTTGATCACCATGGTCCTGGCCTCCCCAGCACTCTTCTCTTTCCTGCCCTCTTCATGGTGGCTCCAGCACTCACCAGCCTGCAGTGAGCCATTTCAGATCATTAACCAAGCAGAAAACAATTCATTGTTATTTGTAGCTAGATCTACAGTGCTTAGCAATGGAAAAAGGATTGAAATGAAGTTTAGAGCTTCAAGCACAATATCCACTGTTTTGTTTCAACCATACCAAAAATGTAATTTAAAATCATTTTTATAAGTCTGCAGAGAGCTTCCCAGGGTTCTGTCTGATTTCAACTTTTGATAGACTGCATTCCATAGCACTTGCAGAAACAAAGCTGAGTATGTTCCCTTCATAACCAAACCTCATCCAATTCAACACTTAGTTTTCCAGCTTAACTGCAAACTTAATCACTGATATTTGACTTTCCTTCAGAACATGGATAAAATCATTAAGAGTCAAGAGACTGAAGAACAGATCTCTGCAGGGTATCACAAGAAACACAATCACTCAGTAATGATTCCTTATTTATAATTACTACTGGGACTTGTCATTTAATTTGTCCTAAATTCATTAGTGCCATGTTGATACTGTACCATCCCAGATAATAGATCAAGTTGTCATGCACAACTAAGTCAAATGTCTTACAGGAACAAGTCTGCTACAGCAAAAATATTAGATGGTCTTTATCAACCAAAATTGCAATCTCATCAAGAAGCGACTTCACTAGCAGCAGAGGAAAAAATTCTTTAAAACTGTAAATATACACAGATGTTGTTCTTGTATCATGTGTTCTTTGCCAGCAAAGTCAGCTCTTCAGTGCTCTCAGATCCATCTTTCCTGACTCTTGCAGGAGTCATTCTATCACTTTGTCCAGGATCAATGCCACAGCTGATGAACTAATCACCTTTTGTGTTATCTTACTCATTTGTATTGATTAATGGTCCAATGTCAGTCTTCTGCCAGCTCAGGGAGCTCCTTTGCCAGCTGCTGGGTAAAACCTCTGGAGCTGTTGGTTTAGAAACATCTATCTTTATCACTCTGTTCTGAGAATCAGTTTAGTTAGCACATACTTATTCATCTGTCTTCTTCAACAGAAATTATTTGCTGCTTTTTTTTTGCAATGGCAGAACGTAAACTCCAGTGAAAAATCTGAGCCTCTCTGAATTGCTATTGAGATCCAATCAATGTTTGGGTGTTGTCAGGCCAAGATCTGTGGGGAAACCAGCTTCCTTATTTCCTGAAGTCCTGCATTAAATCTACATGGTTTGTTCAAAATTTACTTTTCCTACTTGATTTGATCATAATTGTTTCTATATTGTGAACCGGCCATGAAAAGCACTGAGAATTTGTATGACCCTCTGTCACATTTTTCTGGACATTTTGCTTATTTACACCCTAGCAGCTTGATTATTAAGCTAAACCAACATATGCATATAATAAACACTTCTGTAAAACAAGCCAGACGAATCGCCCTCAGGAAGTGTCTTTCCCTCTGCTGAACACAAAGGATGCTTACACAGCTAGCTGAGATCAGACACCTAACTTTTAGACAGATAAAATTAGTAAGATTTATCTGGGAAAAAGGCCTGGACTAGGTCACTGCACTGTCCATTGTATGTGTCTGGTTATTTTAGCCTGATGGCAAAACCCTCAGAGTCCTAAGATGGATTGATGTGTTACCTACAGTCCTTTTCCCCCCTCTACCAGTTTTACTAGCTTAATAATTGTTAAACTTAGTATAGAATCTAGCAGTATGATTTATGAAGTCCATAAGTCCTGGAATCCTATTTGGGACTTATGATGTCTTACAGATGAGTTCCATACCCTTAACTCCTACTGGTATGTAAAGAAACTCCATATAAAAATAGAGAAAAGGATCCTAACATGCACAGTAGTTCTCTATCACATGCTATAATATATAATAAACCATTCTTGGACTATGGAATCCAGGCAGAAGTTAAGATCTGCACTGGAAACTAACCCTACAGACACCAGAGAACAAAAAACAATGGAAACTGGTATGGTTCCTGCCTCTCTACAGTACCTTCCACATTGAAAAAGAAATACATTTTATGTGGCAAGGACCTAGTTCAATGCAATATGTTCTTGACCAGAGAAAATGTATGGGTCAGACCATATAGGCTGTGAAGGTTTTACCCCTACCCTTGACCATTGACAAGCACTATATCTATAGCCTAGTAGTAGCACCCTTATGAATATGTATATAAAGTATGTAGGGGAGCAGTCATTCAGAACTGGGCATGGAGTGATAATGAGTGATAGTGATTATGTCCACAAACCCATATGTCTTTCTGTAAACCCGGAAGGCCAAATATTTTAGTTCCTAATTAAGTAAAATGGCTGTGGGATATTTGCATTTTAGGGCCAGTTCTGGGTTTCCTGATGAAAAACATCATGGCTTAGAGCACAAAGAAGATTTATGGATACATTTTAGTTGATTAGATTGTATGGTACCGAGAACTCATTGGATGTCTAAGTATGTATTATTTCTAGTGCTATACATTTTGCTGTGATTTGTTCATCTATGCTACTCGGGTATTATTGTTGTTTGAAATAGCACATTGATCAGCAAAGAGTATATTTTTCTAATTACTTTTTTATGCAAGTAATTACCACTGGAAAGTTTTAACTCATAAATATAACTCAGAAGTTAAATGTCTGGTTAATATTTTTCCTGTCTATGTAGGTTAATAATTTTTACAGAAAAGATGAAAGCAAAGTTTCAGAAAAAATAATTTGAAGCAATTTAATTCCTACTCAATATATGGCTTGATAAGAATCTGTCAACATGAGCAAGGAAGGAATCAAAGACTTCCTAATGAGTAAAATTGAGTTAGTGACCTTCTCCAAAAATATTACTCTACTTAATGATTGTTGTCCAAATTCTGTCACACAGAGATTGCAGCTAGTCCAGTATCTCAGAATAAATCAAAAAGTTTATCTAGAAATGTAAGAAAAAAAGAAATTAGAAGAAATATATAGCCTTCAAGACACAGCCAACAGCCAATTGTTCAAACCTATTTTTTCAAGCCTCCTTAATTAATGATTCACTCATTCCATGGGATCTGAAAGTTTGTATTCCTCATCCATTTAATGTAATACTGACTAGTGTAATTGAAGACACTTGTTAGCCATAGCAGAAACCAGTATTTCATTTACACCGAAGGCACTTGGTATTACCATAACTGTACCTTAATGTGTGACAATACAATCTATAATCTGTGTTTCAGTCCCTTTTACACTGCTATAGTGGTGCAAAATGATCTAATACATATGAAAATTTGATGCTACGTAGCCTCAACTGACTTAAGTTGTAAGGTAAGTAGTGCTATTTTAAATTTTTAATTAATTTTAAATTAAATTTAATTACATGTAAATTATTACATTATTAACTTTAAGTTAATTTAAATTATTTTTAATTAGTTTTAAATATTTTCATGAAAATAAAGGGATGTCTATTTTGTTCCTTAAATTCTACATAAGCCATCACTGATTGTTTTGAAATGGGCCTTGTGCCCCTTCTCTCCTACCTGGCTCAAGGACGTTCATGTAGTTTTGCTGGGTTATTTCTCCTCTGGGTTGGCAAGTTAAGTGGGCTCCTTCAGCAGTCAGACAAGTGCCAGCATCGGTGTAAGCAGCTTATCTTGGGTTGCTTTCCTTCCAGCACTCCTCACTTATACACTGACCAAGGGAACCAGAACTGCACCCTCAAGATGTGGGCAAACCACAGATCCAAACAAGGACATCATGCCCTTTGTTTTGTTATCTGATCTGCCTGAGAATTACTAACTTTTGATTTGCCTCTCTAACACCTGTCAAACACTGAGCAGACCTTTTTGAATTACCATACCCCCAAATCCTTACTCCAAGAAATTAATAGTCAACTCAGAGCATATTGATTAGACTTTGAAGTTGGGATTATTTTTTCTTTCTCACATACTTCACATATATTCACAGTGAACTTTGAGCCATTTTACTGTTCTATAATTTAATTTTCTAAAGTGCATCTCAAGTTCTTCATTGCCTTTATGATCCTGGATAACTGTGCATCACAATAAAACTTCTACTTCACTGCTCATCCCATTGCCCAGGTCTTTCACAGAGATCTTTCACAGATCTGTCTTTTCACAGATGTCTGTGACATTCAGGTGAAAAGCTGTAGAGTGTTGTTCCCTCCTTCTCACTCCATTTATGTTTTAGCCAACTAATCCATGCAAGAGTTCTCTCTTTTCTGTTATGGAAACCCATTTTCCTTAAGGTTGTTGTGGTGAATAGGATAGAATAGGACTATTTCAGCTAGAAGGGACCTACAACAATCATCTAGTTCAACTGCCTGACCACTTCAGGGACGGCCAAAAGTTAGAACATGTTGTTAAGGATATTTTCAAATGCCTTTTAAACACGGACAGCGTTGGGGCATCGACCAACTTTCAGGCAGCCAGTTCCAGTGTTTGACTGCCCACTTGGTAAAGAAAAGGTTCCTAATGTCCATCTAAAACTCTTTGCTCAAAACTTTTTTTCAAAACCTACCTCAACCAACTCAGTGTGAACCACATGCTTCTTTACTCTGAATTTCAAATACATCTGACAGACTCACAAGGATATCATACAAAAAAACCCAACTGACCAAAACACCCCCCACCCCCACAAAATCAACCAACCCCCCTGTGTTGACTCTTCCTGTGTTCATTGGGGATCGTCTCTCCTGATTTTCCCAGTACAGATGTCAGGCCTGTGGAACTGTAATTCCTTAGATGAGAACTGGAAGCTGTTTTGGCAACGGAGAAGGGTACACAGAGCACCCTTTAGGCTGCAGGTACTGAGGCAGCTCTAAGCAAGAGATAAGCTCCCTGCGTTAGCAACTCAGGTGCTTCATCCTTGGGTTGTTTTCAAACTCCCAGGTAAGATCAGTTTGGCCCAGGCAATTCATTACCACTGATTTTGCTAAATTGCTCCATAACCTCATCTTAAGTCTGAGACAAATCCTCTAAAGAGCGCCCTGCCAAGAAGGGCCCTCATGTGGGAATGTGTTTATCTTGTCTGCAGAGACCTAATGTTGTTTCCATCTCAGCTCTTTGTTCTCTCAAAATCAAGCTCTGATGATATTCAGAAATCTGCATTTCCTACGTCAAATAATTTTACGATATCTTTTTGGAGGCAGGCAACAAGAATTAAAGAATTGACTTGTATGCCACTTTAACATTTTTGTACATCTTTTATTCTTTTCTCAAAGAAAGAGTTCTGTTTGATTCATTCTTTGTGTTTTATTGAGCTGTCAAAAGTAAATGCTATATTTATGTTTGCTAACGGATATAGCCAGTTGAAAACTCATAAATGTCTGAGTTTATCTTATTTATTTCCAATAGGATTTTAATCTTTCATGTGGCAAAATAAATTTCTCTATCATGCTTGCAAACTTTTCTTTCTTGGTTGCTTGTTTCCTTGTTTTCTGTCCATTTGTCTTTTTCATTGTTTTCAGGTTATCTGCAAATTTAACCTTTCACTTGATGTGCCAGATGGACATTGTTTAAATCATATTGCTGTCACTTAAAACTTAAGGCACCTTGTTATAGTGTGATGGAAGATTGTTCAATAAACAGCTGAGGAAATTATATAATTCCTTTTTTGTAATTCTTTCTGATTTAATGACATATAATGTGTTTATATTGACTCTGAGGTTCTAATCTTCTAAAAGAGCTTGAAATTAATTTGGCACTATTTTAGCATCCATCCATGAATGCAATGGTTATTCAAGTCAACAGAAGTTATGCCTGGTTCTGTAAGTTAGGAGAACAACCTCAGTTTTCTCTTTTGATGATATGACCAACCACAGAAGTGAAACCCAGGCAAACAACACCAGGACCAGAAGTGGTTGTAGTGCATTCCTTTCTCTTGTGAAATATTACAGGGAAATATTACACAAGGGAATAGAAGGGCTGTTGGTTCATATTAAGATTTCTCACATACTGCACAGTTACACTGATGAATGTGGGAGTGCTTTTGACTTCACAGACTCAGGCAGGACTCCCTCTTATATTCCTATCAGTGCATTTAAGGCAAGGAAAAAAAGAAGGTAACTGCGGTGCGTGCCCCAATCCAATCAATATTTTGGAGAAAGATTCAGTCACTTGGCAGCCTGCCTGTTATTTGCTTTTCATGGTATGGAAACCTGAAGATTCAGGCTGTATGTGAACCACAGATTGCTTCAGCACATAACCAGTACAGAACAAGGGGAAGAAAAAGATGAATTTCAGCAGGTAAGTAAAATTTACATAGTTCTCATATCATCTTCTGCCTGTTTCTTAATGAATAGGATTTGCCTTGATTCACACACAGATCCCCTTTCTAAGCAAAAATCCTTTTAAAATTCAGTGTTTCTAAGATTTAAACTTGATCAACGTTTTGCATGCTCTGAAGATATTTGAGTTTTCAGCTCTATTTATTAGTCTAATGCAAGATATTATTTCTCCTCACAGCTCTGTTGTGATTTTAGAACATTTATGGTACTCTGATGAAAACAAGTAAGCATTTCTCTTAGAACTACATGGTCAGATACTTGTGAATACAGAAACATTTTTTTTTCTTAAAAGTCAGACACATCCACCTCCTTGAAATGAATGGCAATTTCATTTGACTGCTACTGTGATTTTTCAATGTTTACTGCCTATTTTTCATATTTATAGCATATTCTTGATAGCATGGAGTCTCTTCTTAGGGAAGAGCTGTTATTTCTTTTCCTTGGTGTACACAAGAAATATATTTAGAAATTCAGAAGGCCTCAAAGAACTATCATATGTTACAAGCCTGGACAAAACCAGCAGCAAATGTAAACTTTTTAGGATTTTTTTTCCAAATTACCATACGGAGATGACTGAAATTTTCTTGCCTGTGTGTGAGAAACAAGAAATTTGGACATGTAGCCCTATGGTAGTCTCTGCACTGTTTGCACTGACCTATACCCACTGGTCTAACAACATATGCCAGCTTGGGGTAAGTTTCCAGTTATTTCCTTTAGTTATTACACAAAAATTTGAGACAAGATAATTCACCTTTGTGATAAAACAGTGTCTGAGAGGACCTGACAGTAACCCCAAAACATCAGTAGCTGTTTCTGTAACATTGCTACGAAACAGGCTGCACAGAAGTAGAGATTCATTTCTTGTTCTGAAAGTCCCCAGTGGTCCATCATGAGACAAACACAACTTAGGTAAATGACAGAATTTAGATCTTAAACCTTGACTGCACCCTGAAGGCTTGATCACTGATTTTTCTAATGTTTTCTCATGTATAGAAAAAAGCAGAGATAGAATAAATGATTCTATTTCCAGGTGTTTTATGAGCCTGTTCCAAGAGGTTACTGTTTTATTTTGGCTTCAGGTGACGTTGCACACATGCTCGTACACAGAGAGGCTCATAGACATTACGCTGAATCAAATTTGAAGGTGACTTTTTAGTCTTGGAGTCTTCAGACTACCACTGAACTCACTGTATAGTAAGTCTTACTGGGTATGTTACGTCTACCCGAGAGCGCTGGGGAACAAATGTGAGGACTGGACCGTGGTACACGTGCCACTTGTTCCCTGGCTCTGCTGTAAAATGTTACTACAACCTCTCTCTACAGACAAACCTGGAAGAAGTTTTGGAGATAGAGTTTACTTCAGTAAGTGCTTACCTAGAGCATGATGGATGTGACTACACCCTCCACAACCACCCCAGCAGCCTGTGCACCTCCAAGCACTCCCAGCTACCCTCTAGAATCAACACCCGCAGTGCACAGCCTGCTATAAAAGTTTCAGCTAGTGAGATACAAGACAGTCCTCTGATGCTCTGAAATACTTTGAACTGAAGGAGAAAAAGAGAAGAAAGAGAATAAAAGCATAAGAAAGGTATTTAGAAATGTACTGAATGAGATAATAATACATATATTTTCAAGGAACTGCCAGTACAGTCTAATACACACTTCAGGTTTAACTTGGGTGTATAAGAAATTTTTGGCTTTCTGTATAGCAATTTTAACTGGGGTTGTTCCACTCCTACTAAATAGAGCATGAAGTCAACCATATCATATGTTCTATTTCATGCAAGAATGAGTTTCAGATAAGTGAGAGTAAAACAACCACTTCAAAGTACTGCTTTTAGGAACAGAAGAAAACAAAAGGAAAATTAAAACTACAAGAGGAGTCCATGCAATAAGAATGGTTTTGATAATACCAAATATCAAGGAAAAACAGCCTCAAGCAGCAGAAAATAGGCCTTGGTTTGACCTCTCTTTGGAAAGAGGGAGGTTGTGCAGTTCAGGGCTTGGAGTAACCTATCTGAGAACAAGAAATACTGAGAGGTCCTTGTGGCCTGGGCTTGACTTGCATTCTCCTCTGAAGTCAGGGGTTCTCCTGGTAAGTCTGAAGCAGGATTCATGTCAGGCTCTGATCCCAAGCACAACTCCACTAAGTCAAGGCTTTTTTCTTTCCACTCTTTTCAATCAGCAGTGTAACTAAGGCAGAGAACTAGTACTGGCTCAACATTACTAACCTCAAACGTCTTTTTTGGTGTCATTCCAGCATCATTATATATTAGTAGAAGATGCATTATTATTCTCATATTGACATCCACAAGTCCATCAAAGATCTGATACATCATCTTCTCTGCCAGATTTAGTAATTTTAAATTTGCAGTCTGTCATGTCCCCATAATTATCCACTACAAAGTAACCAGTAAGAGCTAAGACCCTCAAAATCAGCCAATGTAAATCCAGTGGTTTACCCTTGCACCATGGAACTTTCTCATCCCTTTCTCAGACTTAAATTTTTATGAAATATTACATAGATATTAGAAGTTCTTGGTTAAGATATATTTCCCTCCATTTGTCGCCTTGTTCCTGCATGGAGTGATATTTATGCATAACCTTTATTGTCTTCCCTGCAGGACACCAAGGTCATGTACCACTTCAAACAATGTGTTATCTCACAACTGGCACAGAGCCATAGACAAGGCTTATAGGAATTCATGTAGGCAAAATTGAATAATGGGATTCAACTTCTCCCTTTGTGTTTCTACTGGCTTTTTCTGAGTCTTGTTACACTGATGCATCACTTTTAGTGTTCTCTGATACGACTTCAAAAAAAGCAAGAGCACAATCTTACTGACATAAATTGAAAAACATTTTCCCTGGTATTTTCATCATTTTCAGCAATGAAATCTCTTTACAATAGACCTTATCAGAATAATAAACTATTTGCCAATGCCACAAAAAAGAATATGATCATGCTAAGAGAGTCACCACATAAATACTACAGTTTACTTCAATTTTTTGCTTCAGGGTAAGTAAGTATCTAGTAATTTGATTGTCTGTCTTAAGTAGCACACTTTTTTCTTTACTGCAAACCCTTTTTAGCTTCTTCCCTTAAAGGAACTGAAATGTTTCATCTTTTTCCCTCAAAAGATAATGTGAGTTGTCCATTTGTTCCATAAACTACCTAACAGCAGCAAACCCAGCTTAGATTTAACATCAAAGAAATGTTTTATGCACTTAAGAGAATGTTTTTGCCTGGCTATGTGCACAGCATTATGCAAGGACCAATGAAAGACCATCTCTTGGTCAGGAAATGACTATCTGCAAACACAGGTGGGATAGGAGATGAGTAGGGTTAATGACGTGGAAGAACATTGTTCCAAAAACACATCCCTATCTGTCTTTACACTTTTGCGAGGCCCTTAACACCATGTTGCAGGTGGTTTTTTTTTCTCAGTCTTGCATGAAAACTCAGTCATAAGATTGTGTATAACTGTCAGAAACTGTCACAGAAATATCCTTATTTTTATTTGTCCAGAGTTAATTTCGTATGGGAAGATTTGCTGGAAGTAGAGACAAAAATGTCTTGTTTAAATCTTTTTTTTTTAATAAAAAGCTTGTTTTCCTTTGAACACATCTTTCTTTGGGGAGCTGTTATGCTTCTGCAGTGCTTACCAGCTTCAATCCACCAACAATGAAAGGTTATCCAAGCAAAAGCTCTAGGTACTCTGTATGAAATGAATCTCCCTACGAAATCCTAAGCCCTACTTGTAGACACATCCTTCCTTCTGTGGTGTGTTCAGTCTTCAAAAAGTGGTAGAAAAATATGCAGTGCAAGAGCCAGAAATGAAGCAGGTGTGACAACAGCATTTTCACTATGTTTCTAGTTTGAGATCCTGTTATTCCTTCCTTTTAAGGTCCACTGGCATTTTGACTGATTTTTGTTTGTGCTCAGATCCTCATGCCTTCAAAACCAATGAGTCTGTCTCTCTCTTGTACAAAACATTACAGTATAAAATCATTTACCTTTCCTTTCCCTTTAGCAGTAGTTTTGTCTGTCATGTTTCTAAATGCAATGATTGCACTGACCAATTTTTTTAGGAATGAAGACTCCAAAGAAATGTCCTGTTATCTGTTTAATGCACTGCTTACTCCTAGAGTTGAGTTTTTGAAGAGGAAGGACCTTATAGGTGTATCAATTTTAATATCCTTTTCTCTTTCCAATTTTGAGACACATTTTGCATCACTAAACTCTGAAAATGCAGAGTCCTTTTTGCTGTGTACCATAACACACCTATTATAAAAGAACAAAGGGTTCAAAAATTGATGAAACACCTCACAATTTTGGCTTATTTTAAAGATTTCAAAAATATACAATAGCAAAAATTGTACCAGATTATGAAAACCTGTATTATAAAAATGGCCAAGTTCATCACTAATAAAAGTTTTATTATTGAATCTGTCAAGGAATGTAGATGGTAAAAGTTCACCACATAAATTGTTGTATAAAAAAAGAGTATTACAGTTTTAATTTAAAAAAAAATTAAAGTCTCCTTTAGGTTCTCAGGCCACATCTGAAACCTTGTAAACTGAATAAGGTTACAGTGTGCATTGGATCTCTAAGGAGGAATTTTCCTTCAATAGCTGTGTAAAAATTATGTAATTTTTAATAAATTTTTCATTTTTCAAAATATGTCAACAGACACACACTGTTGACTGTAATGAAGAAAACAAGTTCTTTGCTTTCCTTAAGGCTGAGTGACACTGTACAGGTGTATGTATATGTATATCCGTGTCCTTAACTCAGAGAATAACTGAGTTTCCAAAGCTCTAATACTGATAAATCAAAAAGGCAGGATTTAGAATTTATTGACATAAAACATTGATAAAAAATGTAAGTGGATTCAGATGACATGGAATTAATGGACAGAGACAACAGAGAGACACAGCTCTACTGTCTTTTTCCCTGTATCAAATTTTAGAAATTAACCTTATATAAAACTGTATTTCATTGCAATGTAAAAGGTCTATGGTTTTTAATATTTTATTTTCTAAGCTAGGAAGCTTAGTGGAAACTTCTCTGTTGCACCATTGGAAAATAAAATATACTACTTCCTAAACAAATATTTCTCATCCTTCACTGCTTGAAACTCCTACAGAAGAATAAAACTTGAGCCCTCTGTATTATATATGCTCTTAAGAAGCTGAGAAAAACCTAAATATCCTGTTATTTTCTTCCAAACACACAGAAAATGAAGTTTGGTTATAGTAGTGTAGTGCTCATCTGAGGTACTGTGGCATCCAGGATTCTGAAGGAACTGGGATTAGTCAGACTTGTATATCTACCCATTAGCCTGTGCCTAGCCTGAATTATCCAGGCCTACATCTCACTAGGTTTTCCAAGCAAGTTGTTTCCCTCAATAAAAAAAAAAAACAAAACAAAAACCCCTTTGGTATTCTCTTAGCAAGGCAGACTAAAATAAAAGTTGTGTGGTTTTTTTTTGTTTTTTTTTTTTTTCTTTTCTCAGTTGTACTATATTCTTTCTTCCCTGGTATTTTCTCTGTGGCAAAAATGGATAATAAAAGACACTCTTATAAGCCTACAGATGTCACAAAAAAAAGTAACAAATTACTATTTTTCAGACTAAGATTAGAGTTGGAACCTCTTGAAGATCATTTCAACCCAGTAGGAACTGGCATATTTCCACAAATAAGGACAAATAATCAGCAGTACAAGTATAGACTGGGAAATGATTGAACAGGCAGTATTTCTACAAGAACAAATCTGTATGTTTCAGTGATAAAAAAGGTTAAGTGTTGTACCTGGTGGTTAGAATGCTATGAGAAATGACTGGAGTATAAAATGAGGTAGGGTGAAGCAGGTGATCTCTCAGACTCGCTCTTCACTTTATCTGTGCTTTCCACACAAGAATGTACTGACTGTATCCCATGTATGAATAACACTGCCCTTTACTAACACTCACCTGTCCAGTGAGCTCCTTCTGCACCGTTCCCTTCGGCTGTGACACCATGGCCTAAAGAAGCACCCAATTCCTGTTGCACTCCTCTAGAAAGCTAAGGCACTGGAGTCACATGAGATTTAATCAAACACTTAAATGGCTACAGAGAAGTTAATATTGTTGCCATTGTAAAACAGAAACAAATATTCTAAATATTTTTAAAAATAAAGATGAGACAACATTTGAAATATTCAATAAGATAAGAAAAAAAAAACATGGAAGCTTTTCTTGGCTGTAGGAAAACTGTAGGAACCAAAAGCTATCTGAGAGATTTGTGTGCCTGAACAACTTCCTCTAGCCATGGAAAGTATCTACTCAGTCTCTCTGCAGATCTTGGAAGTACCTGCAAGATTACTTTTGAATGTTTATTATCAAGCTCTTGTCTTTGCTATTAATCTTTTTTTTTTTCCCATGTAGTACCTTCCTTTCCATGCACCTTCTTCCTTTTACGTTTCTTAATTTTGCATGTTGTTTGCAGCTTCTTATAATACTGCAGTTTTCCTTACATTTGGTAAAACAGACTTTTCCCCTTATACTATTAATTTATTCATCTAGACTGTTTAGCAGAAGATAATTTTAATATAAGGACAAGCAGTAAAGTTGGTGCTTTCTTCCAGGAGTTCATGTTTGAAAAGCAAACACTGGTTTGTACTGGAATATGAATATGATTTTGATGTTAACATTTTTTTTCTATATATTGCAATCTGTGTTTTGACAGTAAAGACATGAACACCCAAAATTAAGATTCCAAGATGCTAAACATCTTTGCAAGCAGGGAACACGTATAACATTGTAGTGACTAGCAGTACTATTACATTGCTCACTTCCCATCCTCCATACTTAAGTTAAAAACATTGTTCTTATTTTGTTGCCATTTTCTATTGGCAGAAAAATGCACACTTGATCTTCAAATAAAAACTTCTCGGATTAAATTTTGAATAATTAATAAGGAAAATTATGATAAATGTATCTCATCATGCAAACCATTACTTTGTAATAGGAGGCTTTGCATTTTATTCTTCTGCTGCTGACAAAGATTCCTGAAGTCATGTAACTGCTTCTACTAACATTCCCAAAATTTCTGTCATGATTGGTTATGAAGGCAAATAAATTACCCCAAGATATCACATAGAGTGAAGTAGTTTTTTATATTTTGTGAAACTCTTTTTAAAGCCTGTATCTGAACCTGCCCCATGATGGTCTAAAAAATACTGTAAAGCATTTGGAAAGTTACGTATTCTTCCCTATTTTCTTTTGATGTATTTCTACACAAACTGCAAATCAGCCATAGAATTTTAGTAGAATTGAGACAAAGCAGGCTGAGAGAAGATGAGCATGCATTCAGTAATGAATGTCAGATCCTCCTGTACTACAAAGCAATTTTTTGTTAATATAGAATGATTCAAATCATGCAGTTGGCCTCAACAGGGGGAAACTAACCAAATCTGTGAGTTGCTGGCCATATGCTTTTCATTACTTAGAACATAAAACATCTCCCACCATATATAGGCTTAAAAATGCAATTCTTACTTAAAACCAATTTTTACTGCTAAGTCTGTGTTGTTTTTTTTTTTGGTTTTTTTTTTTTTTTTGTTGTTGTTGTTTTTTTTTTTGTTGTTGTTTGTTTTTTGTTTTTTGTTTTTTTGTTTTTTAAATGGAACTGTAATTGCACACAATTTTCACAGTGAAGGCTTGAAATATATCTGAAGACACAATCAGACTCACACCACTGCCACCTTCTGGTGTCGATTTTTTGGAAGATCAAACAGGAGGAGAAAACCCAAGTATAACTATATGGTCTAAAACATTGCATATAGTTTAGATTGTATTCTGCCAGGTGCAGCTGTATCTTATGAGAACAAGAAACGTTGCAGTTTTCACAAAATGTACTTTATGTAACAGAGCACTTTGCAAATGTTCCAGTAAGTCCCTGAGTAATATTTGAAAACTGGCTGTCAGTAAAGGAGCTCTTTATTTCAACAGTTCAGTTGTGTTTAAACATAGAAGATATGGTATCTATAGCTTTTAAGAATGCAACAACCAAAACAGCTCACTTCGGTTGGCTCAGTGAAGTCACAAGACAGAAAAAAAGCTACACATTAAAACTATCTCATGTTAAAAATGCTGATGCACAAGAACACTATGACTTAATTATCATAAGAATTAGTATAAGGAGATGATAATCCCATCAGAATAACTTGTTCAAGTTTGAAGATAGAGCCCTTTTTCTTTAAAGTCATAGCTAAGTTAATTTTATTCACTGTTATGCAAAACAATGCACATAGATATTATATTTACTGTATTCTAGCCTGATGCTGCATCGGTAACAACAAAAATACTCTAAGAAACTGTATCACAGTATAAATATAGGAACTATGCTGTGGTGGGGAGGAATTTTGTAAAAACATTAATAAATAATCATAAACATAAGCATAGTCATAAAAAAAATACAACACATAATTTAGGCATATTTATATTTTTTAACACATGCATTGTAAATGTATATGTATGGTATAGCACATAGGTAAATGGTTTGAAATAAACCTTCACTATTCTGAAAAATGTAGGTGTAAATTATGCTACAGCTCAAAACCTTTATGCATCTGAGGGCTGTATTTGAAATCTGGGTAAAGCCATTCAATGTAACATACAAAGGTTCACTGACAACCCAATCCCATTATGTTGTTTTATGTATAAATTTATTTATAATGATTCATAGAAGCCACCATAAAGAATTAATAGGAGACATTATACAAATATTGATCTTAGTTTCCAATACTTCTTGTGGAGTTTGATGACTAATATTCTGACAGGTCTAATTTCTGTAGCAGAAAAAAATAGTAGATGGTCCTGCAATATAAAAAATTCAGTAAAATATTTCAGTTCTTTCCTCGGCTCTATTTGTGGGGCCGGTCTTAGGATGCACTCGAGCAGTTTTAATGGAAGGTAATGTTGAAGAACAGAAACAAGGTGTGAGTACCACATTTCAAGTAACTGGGAGGGAAGAGATTTGAAATTGACAGCAAAAAGCATAACTACAGGTCCTTAAGAAGGCTCCACAAAGGAAGGCTGAAACACCACTGAGACTCTAGTTTAGAGCCAAAAAACTGAAGGATGCTCCATTTTTGTTAAAAAATCTCCCCCATGTCCAAAGGGAAAAAGGAGGAAGCAATGGGCTGAAACCTGGAGAAGAGGTGCTTAGGTTAGACACTAAGAAAAGTTTTGCAGTATTGAGCAGTTTAAGAACCGGTGTTGACTGCAGACCCTGAGGTCAAGCAGTTTCTAATAATAATTTAGACAAAAGGACCTGAAATTACTTGAGTGTAACTTGACATTATGCTATAATAAAATGATTTAGTGTTAGCTTCAAATCCTCTATTTTGACATATAAACATATATATAAAGAAGGTAGATACTCTTAATAATTTAGAGAAAAAAAGGTAGTTGAACACCACAGACAGATTGCTTTTGTGAGCCTGCTTTCCTTCTGGAAAATGAAATAAATTCAGGCTACACAGCCTAAAATTACAGATAATGTGGTGCAATTGGTTAAACACTCATGAGGCAATCTTGAAAGAAAAGACAAAGCCTTCCTCCCTGAGCCCTCCTTCCCCCAGCCCCAGCTATACATAGTCCTGGAGCAGCAGGTACAAGGCTCAGCTGCCTGACCACACAGACTGGGCAGGCTAATGAGTTTTAGTCAAGAAATTTCTCAGTCTAATTGTCTTGTTTGGAGAATTTGTACAGGATGGTCTCATTAATCCAGGTTTGTTTGACCCAAGCTCTTTATAACCTTCTAGAAACATTAGTTCTCTCCACCAGTCTCTCGACACAGACTGACCAAGTTGACTCTCACAAGAAATCATGCAAACCCCTATCTGAGCATTGGTGATGGAGAGACATGGGCTGAACAGCACATCAAGTACAGACACAAGAAGACTGCAGAGCTGAAAGGAACCTGTCTGTGCACTAAACTGATGCAACTGCACTCATAGAGGTGACTGTTCTCAGAGGATGTCAGTCTCCTCCCACACCCACCTTTCACCTCATCAACACTAGCTAATTTGAGCTCCTCCATAACCTCATGAGTGTTTTATTTTGCTGGCTGATACCAGACCTCTTCACAAACTTTTAAGCCTCACCTTTGGAACTTAATGGAACTTGTATTTAACAGAATTCTTGAAGTGCTGGGGTTAAACCCCCAGACCCGAATGAGCGTGGGCATATGGATGATGTCCACAACCAGGCAAGAAAGACCCTCCTGGCTGGTTTTCACCCAGGGTCTGGCCAGCCTTGGGTGGGAACTGATGAGGAGATCACCACCAGGTGCCCCCACCTTCCACAGTAACTTGGAGGTGGGGCAAGAAGCCACCTCTATAGAGCTGACTCTAGTTGCAGGGGAGTTGGGAGGTTTACTTTTATAGTGGATGTGTTGTGAGGGGATTCTGGTTATTGGAAGGGCTCCCTGAGTCTTCATGGCAAGTGGAGTTTCTGGGATGGCAGGGCCAGATCATGAGTCTCTCTCCAGGAAGCTTCTACATAATTGGACCGATTGCCTGGCTCCTTCCACCTCCCATGGCATGGTTCCTGACTTAACTTGCTCTCTTCTTCACATCCCTTGCAGTGAGTGAGTGTGTTCATTTATTCCTCCCTCCAGTCCTCTCACATGTTGGATTGTTTGTGTATGATTTACAAGCAGAGGGAGGACTTTTGTTGCTTGTTTACCCATTAATGATGATATCCTTCCTACCTGGGCAAGCTGTCCGCAAAAGAATTCTCTACTGAGATATAAATGTCTATATGTTTTTTAAGGTAATACTTTAAAAGCAAAAATGTCTTTTCCACTTCTAAATTTATGTGGTGCTCAAGTACATCATGATGTTGGGTCAGAAGACCTCTGCCTACAATTCCAGTAAGGCAGTACAGCTTTACAGCAACTGAGCAGTTTACTCCAAAGGAAGAATAACCAGATCCAATGAACTTCTAGCCCAGAAAAGTGAGATGTTAAAGCACCTTAGTGTCCAGTCCTTCCAATATTCTATTCCCTCCTAAACTGCAGTTTCCTAACAGGGCTCTAGGAGATTTCTCCCCTTACAGTAGAGATCACTAATGTTATTTTTCATGATGCCCTCACAAAATTAGGGGAAAATTTTACTTTTTTATCATTGTATTTTCCAGAGAAATTGAAAAGGGATGCTTAAACTAAGTGAACAATAGACTGAAACTGGCTGTGACTGAATTTAAGCTAGAGATTAGGAAATATTTTTCCTATTGTCACACAGTGAGGTTCTAAACCAGCTTACCATTAGGGGGAAAGAAACACACTTCCTTCCTACTCATACAAAGGATTTCAGTAAGTTTGTGAATCTTCTTATACAAGGCAATTGCACTGACAGTAGGATTTTTTTTGTATTTTTGCTCTTACTCTAGTTCCTCCAAAATGTATTCCCAGGAGGGTTCAAAACAAGAGAAAGTCATGAGATATGTGGCTGTCTGCACACAGAAATGTACCCTCATACACTTTCTGTTACCGCTGCATTCCAACTCCTGCTGCTCAGGAATTTTTAGGATATCACTCACAAGCAGGTTTTTTCCATGAAACTTCTGTGTATGCCACAGAGGAAGTGATGGACTGTGCTAATTAAGAACTTTATTATGGAGCATGGTAACTTTCAGGTTTTTAAGATTAATTTATCTCAATATCTCATGTGGCCTTCACTCTTAGTTTACTATCTACACTAATATCACACCATTTTTTGTAAGCTATGAACATGGATTTCATAATTATTGGCCTGAACCAGCTAGATTCCAAATATACTGCATAATGAAGCAAACACAGATATGCTAAGGCTGAATCACAGGGTGAATATGAGTACACTCCAGAAAGCCAATGGCTTTTCTCCAGATGCATTTAGAAATGCATTCTGTTATACTCAGTTATGTGATTTAATAGTAATAACAATACAGAGGAAAACATTATTATTTTAATTTTTTAACGAGCTTAATACATTTTCACACTCTTTAAAACTATATTAGTGTTAATCTCTACAGCAAAAGCCCCAGCCAATTTTTATATTAGTTTTAAGAGCAATAACATTGCACATATAAGTTCTTTAAATCAACCATTTACTTAATTTGTACTTCTGTTTGTATTTCTTTGGTTCCTTATTTAATAGGATTAATAAGATATGGGTTTCCATGCTGAGCAAAATTTATGAATTTGAAGCCAAACTTAGGAAAAAAAAAAACACCAAAGTTTGTTCTTGATTCTTGGGGTACTCCAAGTGGAGAATGCTTGGCAGGGCTGGGAAATAGATCAGACATTTTTAAAACTCATATAATTTTCAGAAACAAAATTAAGAATTTCAGTAGGCAGTCAAAATTCTCCTTTAATTGAATATGCAAGAAACATGGCTCCAGTAGAATAAACTAAGTAACTGTTACGTTCACATTTTTTTTTTCTTTAAAAAAAAAGTAAAAATCCCTAGCTTGCCAATAAATACAGAAATGACTACTAGGTAAAGAGTCTTGTATAACATATCAGAAAGTAAATTGCAGCATTAATTGGGGAAACAACTAAACCTTAGCAAATATTAATTGAGGAGGTAAACTACAAGTCTACTGCAGTTCTGACTCTTCAAGTCACTATGTTATGCTGTGCTGGCATAGAAAGATGATAAGAAGCAAACAATTCAAATATACATTGTTTTAAAGCAAGTGATTCAGAGAGTATGTATATTAATCCTGCAGGTTGTTGCATTTGAAACCCCTTAGTTCCTTGGTGAAGTGGCAAGACGTATGGACATTGGCTGAAATTGATGGCACTGAATAAAAATTATGCTTGAGAATACAAGCCTAGTTTTCTATGACCATATTATTCTCAGATGGTAAGATGAGTTACCAAAAGTATTACAAGAAGTTCAATCATCAGATAAAGAGAAAACAGAGCAAGTGAAAAGATCCATATTGCCTTATGCACTCTGAAACTTAGACGGAGTTGAATAGTGGAATGAATGACCTGCTATGAAAATTTCCATTTCTCAGGAACATCACAGGTACCCTAACAGAATGGTAGAGTTTCAAATATCAGATCTGTCTCAAAAAAAAAAATTACTAGCATCTTTTTATCCTGGCACTGTGTGAACATTACTTATGTCACAATGAAATAGGGATGTTTACATATTTATCTACAACCTTTTTTTTTTTTTTACTGTTTTTCCCACTGGCAATAACAACTAGCAAGTTCTTGCAAAGATAAATCAGGTGGGAACTGTGTTTTCCAACAGAACACACTGCAGATATGTTTTCTAAAATATATTCAATCTGTTTTATGTTCTGATTCTGGTTTGTATCTGTTTCCAATCAGAGCATGAATCCCATGAGATAGAGCCCAGAAGCAGCATAAAATAAGCTGAGAGTGATAAACAGTAAAGCAACAAAAGTGAATGGGCTAAATTTGAAAAACTATCAAAGGACAATTCAGATACAGGTAATGTCACCCAGTTCCTGCAAATGCACAAATAATTAACATTAAAATGTTGATCATTTGCAGCTTAAACATACTCTGCTTCAGGAAGCTTTGTCTGTAACATTCAGTGTTCTGGGGCTTTGAGGAAGGAAGGAAGATGAAGAGCTTTCTAGGAAAGTCAGAGTGTTGGTTCGTTGGAGGGCTTTGGCTTTTTTTTTAAAGGAAAACCAAACCCCATTGTATTTCAGATAGTGTTACATTATGCATCCATCATGCCTCACATTTTGATGTTGCCTCTTGCATTTTCTGTCACAGATTGCAGTGCCATTTTTCTCTCGGCACTCTGTCTTCATTTTTCAAGTAAGCGTTAGCTCATCGGAGCTATTTGTAGTCCTTTTATCCTAGCAAGAATAAACAGTTCCTCTGTTATTCCTAAATTCAGGGCAGAAAAAAAGCATTTAAAGAAAAAAAGAAGAGTATTTATATATTCCTAATACTGTGCCAGTTGCTATTAGTTCACAATTTTGAATTCTCAGGGTCTTTGCTCTAGAGTCATCCCATGCAAATCCTTTGTTATTTAACATTTTGTTAATCATGCCAACAGAATTACTAGAACTTTTTTTTTTTTCCTGGCATTTCAGAACACGGAATAAATGAAGAAGCCAATCTTTATGCAATCAGGTGGACTCATAAGCAGTTCTACTTTACCACAATAGTATTTAGAGGATATTAACTTGTTAGGAACTACTCTTCAGGAGTATTCACAATTAAAATGCAAATCTAGCTTTTAAAGACAATTAGTCTTGTCTGCCCCTCAAGTAATATAGAATGTATGTACATATTAATTCCCCAAATGCTACATTTCTACTCTTTGTACAACATGCAATACATAAAGAAGGATGTCAGAAGTAATTACTCTTTCTCCTGGTAATCTTAATGCATTTTTTTGTTGAAGTTCTAAGTTTTGGGAAAATTTCCAACTTTAGAGGATCCTGTTATAAAATTAAATCAAGCAACAAATGTAGGTGGGTGGGTGTGTTACTATTTTAAAATTAAATATGTAGATTTTAAATTGGATTGTGATGAAAGTACATGAAAAAAAGTTTCCCTGCTGGTAATTTTGAGGTTAATGTTGCTTGAAATAGCTATCCTCAAAACAAGAAAAAACAAAACCCTTAAACCTTTTTTGCCATATAGAGCATTCGGTAACATTGTATTTCACATCACTACTGATACTGATCTTTCTTATAAATTAATTAAATTATTTTTAAATATGTCTTTTGGAATGTAATTACAGAAAAAAGCTACTTGCCATTGTAAATATAAGGTAACATTAATAACTTCCTTCTGAATGTGTGTACGCTCTTTTAATTTTCACGCTAAAGTAAACCACAGAAATAAGTTTTTAATATATGGAATTTAAAATATCAGTTATTGGGAAAAAATTACTGTAGAGATGAAAGAGTCTGTATATATAAGACACAAATTTTTATTTAAAAGTAAAAATAGTTATAACTAGATAGGTGGTTCTGAAGGAGAAGCATTGTCTTCTCTGCCTTGTTTTTTTGAGAGGAGCATTATGGACTTAAAGTATAGCAAGTGTTTCTCAATCTTGACAAAGTGTGCATTGGAAGAGCAGAAATCTCAAGGGAATAGCTTTACTTTTATGAGATTTTTTTCCAGTCAAGGTAATGGGATCTCACCACCTCAGCTAATCTTCGTCAAGCACTACCACTCAAGCACATAATCTAGAAATACCTGTGGGGATACAATAGCAGCACAAATCTGAACAAAACCATTGTGCCTAGTTCAGACTTGAGGAATACAACATTGAAGCAAAACTGAATCCTCTACTAAACTGCACATCTTTTTGTTTCTTTACCATTTGCAGTTCTCCAAAACCGAAAGTGTTATTTCCTCCCTTAATAAGTTTTTCACTTTATGTCCTTACACAGACCCTTGTTTAAGGAAACCCCTCTCTTTAGCCACGGAGTGGTGAAGGCTGGAAAAACATTCGAGCACCTGATTTTTAAAACACTGCTTTTCCTTTTTTTAAAAAAAGAAATTCATTCACTAGGCTCCTGATTTTCCCAGTATCACTGAGAGACCATTAGTCTAGACCTTCTGTAAGCTTCATTATGGCCTTTCTACTAGTCCTTATTTTCCTGTATTACCATAGCCTCCTACAATATATATGTAGTAATTAAATGGAAGAAATTAAAGCAAAACCTCTTCTATTTTCAGAACAGACTGGCCTTTTTTCAACTTCATGAGTATGGACTTGCACCAGTTTTGGTTTTGTCCTCAATGAAATGAAGCACTCATGCTGGAAGACCCCATGACATCTTCTGGAAAAGTAAAAGAATGCAGAAGCATTTTCTCAGCAGACATGTACGACCCTCTGCATGCAAGTTACTGTACTCTGTGAAGTGAGGTGTATCATTACACACCTTGAATATCTGAAAATATTAAGTATTCTAACACCTCCAATATGAAAAGCCCACTGGAGATGCATATAAATATCTGTGGTGCATCAACCCAAAACTGTGAGTGTGGCATTGCTGCAGGCTGAGGGAAGCAAAGACCTGACTCAGTTCTTGAGGGCACTCAAGCTGAGACCTGTGTCACAGGTGCCCAGGTATCTACTCCCTGTTTGCCTTGTTGGTTTAACTTTTCCCCCTTGCATATCTAACCAACGTGTTCCCAAGTTGGGAGGATTGGGTAATGTTCCCCAGGTTGCTGGCTGAACAAGTACTTTAGAGAGGTTCCTAAAATTCTAACGTGCCCCTTGTTGTTGCGATCAAAACCTAAAAAGAGTTGAATTAATAATTTAGTGCTTTAGAATTATTTTCTTCAATTGCCTTTTCCCCCTTTCCCTATTTTCTCTTTTCTGCTAGGGTTCAATTTTCTTCCCATTGAAGTTAATGACAAAATTAAATTGATTTAAACTGTACCAGCTCAAAATCCCAGTGAACATAAATGAAGTTCAGACTTCTTTTTCTCATCACACTGTTTAATGTTATTCATGAAAACAATCTCTTTTCTGTATTCACAAAAATACCTCTGCCCACCAAGGTATTATTACTGAATTTAACAATTGATTTGCCTGCTCAAGGACTTAAAACTAAGCACAGATGAAGGAACATACATGAGACTCAGAAAGATCATAAATGTCTATGAAAGGCTGTGGAATTCACAACTCTAGGATACAGTGAAATAACAATACTGGTACATGTTATTATCTATATTTATGCTAGCTTGTGACATTGAGTAGTTATGAGTATGCTGCATTTTCTAAGAATTTATTTTATACAATAATGATTCATAATTTGATAAAAATTAAACATTCCTGTAAGACAGATCAGATACAGTGAGCCACAAAAAAACTTCCCCACCAAAACCAAGAAGGTCCAAGAGAATGGCTTTATGGACTAAGCCCTAGCAAAGGAAAATGTTTCTTTAAGGCTGGGGGGCGAATAAGAAAAAGAAAAAAAAATCCCAGGAAGTTGTTCTGAAGAAAACTGTTCCAGACAGGAAGATGAGCTTGTCTCATGCTTTAACAAAAAGTAAAATCTTTGCAGTTCATAAAAACTGAGAATTACAAAGCTGACTGAAAAAAAAGGTGTTGAAGCAATGAAAAAAGATTTCAGTTATTTTTTATGCCTGCTGTTCTTCCACAGAGAGTAGGAGAATGTTATCCCCTTCCCAACAATCACTTAATGTTGAGTGTAGTATAAGCATTGCAGTAGTAAACTACTAGTAATAAACTACTACACTGAAGTAGTAAACTACTTCAGCAATTAAAATACAGGCTAGAAGCTTCTGTAAATCATTAAAGACAATTCTTTTTCCATGGAAAATCGGGCAGAGCAATAAAAATTCCACAGTGTGGTCTATTTTCTCACAAGTCTAGTTCAGGCTTCTCTCCTAGTTAAAATTCCCAACACAATCCATTGTAAGAGTAGATTCTGACTGCAAGATTAAGAATTTTGAACCTGAGGAGGAAAAGAGCTAGAAGCAAAAACAAACAGCCCCAAGGGAAAACAGAGACCAGCTGAGTTACAGGACTGACTTTCAGCAGGGTTGGCAGCACTGGGCAGTTTTAGACAGCAGGTTATGAGCTGAAAACAAGAGTAGGAACAGAAGCTCATGTGGATGTACAAGACCCAACTGTCATAACAGGAAAGGTCAGAATGAGTCTGTGCAACTCTGCCATAAGCAAATACTAAGTATTGAGAAACTTGAAGTCCTTTCATCTGGGCCTTCATTAGATCACATCTGCTTATCTCTTCCCAAGCATTTTGGAGATTTTTTTTTTTTTTAAACAGGAATAATCAAGATTTTCAGCCCATGCCCCCAAAGCAGGATTACTGTACCCAAACTGTCGCTGGCAGACACGGTACACACTGTTCTTAAAAACTTCCAATTATTCCAATTAACTTTCACAGGCTACATAGGCAAGATTTTTGAAGTTTGGATACTATGCGGTAAGATGTCACTAGAAATCTGACAAAAGGCAGAAGAATGCCTACGGAGAAGTTAATAATTCTCCCTTTAGTGTAAGGCTTGAATAAGCTGTCCAAAAAAAGGCAAATTGTTAAAAACAAAGAAAAATAAGACATAGGCTATTATGATCCATTCTATATATTGACTAAGGTAACAACTTAGGAAAAAATACTAAATAATAGCATAATTAAAGACTTCTGTGTCACGTTGCATACAAACACCGAGAGAGGTATTGTTAAACCTGTTTGCAGTTTTAATATTCTTTGGGTTTGTTGTGTAGCTATCATAAAAAAATACATTATAATAAACTGAAGGCAAAAGATGTGTTAAGCAGCTAACACACAGAGAACATACCCCATGTTACTGATATGAAAATACATTTTTGGCATCAACGGTTTTAGTTAGTGCAACATCTGCTGTCATTGCTGCTGTGACTGCATGGACATCCTAGGTGTGTTGATATAACACATAATGTTTTCATTAAAATGTAACAGATGTAAAGCTCCATTTTATTCAATCCTGATTTAATTAGTTGTATGAATTCATTTCAAAATGGCGTGTAACCAACTTCTTGTCTAACCATTACAAACTGTGTAGTTGTACAGTTTCTTCTCCTAGACTTCTAGTAGACAATTTTTGTGGAGTGTTTTTTAATATTGCCATGATGGCAGATTATAGAATAAAAGTTATTTCCTGAAAAGATGTTTCTGCCATTTTGCTTTCCCTTGCCTTAGGTTTCCTTATTTTCTGCTTCTGATATTTTACTTACTGTATGATACTGTCTTATTCCCTGACACAATGGCAATAGGGCTTGGCATAATCATTCTCCCTTTGCCCAAGTCAATAGAATTTCTTAACTGAATAGACCCTAGTTTGGTAATTAATGGTTCTTTTTACACTGGAAATATTTACTATATACTGATAATTGAAATGTAATACCAAGACAAAAATTGAAGGGATTAGCAAGAGAAACTAGAAGTTTTTTTTTTTTTTTTTCCCTGAAATTAATTTGAAGATAAGCAACGATTCAAGCAACAATAAAAGAATTTGTACTTAAAACATAAGACAGTGCTACTGTCTTATGAGTCATCAAGCAAAGGAAAAGCTTTTCACCTGAATTTTCTAACAGATCTTTATCCTTGTAGTAGAAAAATATTCCATATAAAACCACTGAAATGCTAGCAAGTCTTGTTAAACCACTGTACAACCATAGTTGTTTAATAACAAGTGATTACTTTAAACAGCTTACTACCTTAAAATACTGGGTAAATTGCCTATTGAATTGCTATCTGATGGCTAAAAAGACTCTGTAACTCTTCAATGATCTTATTTCTTACAGCTGGCATTTGTAATCTTGTTGAGT
The DNA here is from genome assembly GCF_000691845.1 of Merops nubicus. Lineage (NCBI taxonomy): Eukaryota > Metazoa > Chordata > Aves > Coraciiformes > Meropidae > Merops > Merops nubicus. The sequence goes on along the minus strand of NW_008580760.1, from coordinate 8,338 downwards.
TTCAAGTAATTTGAAGACTTGCTATCATTTGTTTTTAAGTTGTCAATAACTGCTTTTAGTGCAATAATTTATTTCCAATCAATTTTAATGAATATAAAGGAAGATCAAAAATCAGTCTTCCGAATGATGACTTATGTGGCTTCTATCCACCAGAGCAATGGTTTCATATGGCAATCAGCTTCTATGAGTTCAAGCTTTAATGCAAGGGAAACTTTTCTTACTCTTCTTGTAGGAGATGGATGTACCATTTACCCTATTTGTGCTGACACAGCCTCAAAGTGTAGCTAACAATTAAGGACGTGAAATTAAGCCACTCTATTCATTACTAAAAGGTATCCATGGCTTTTGATAACTTTGCTGAGCACTAGTTATGAAAAGATCATGGGATATGGAGAATGCTTTAACTACAGCAAGAGGCTGATGAAAGCGAGAAATTTTGGAAACCTTTCGCATATCAGTGTCATTAAATGAAGTATTTAAAATATTTTGCTTGTGCCTGAGAAAACCTGCATAAAGTATTGCTAATTCTCAAATGGTCTCCCTTGTAGAAATGCTTGTTTTAAAACAGGTCACTCTTCGTATGCATCGAAAAGCTATCTATTTCACTTTGCAGACACAAAACTACATTTAACTACTGAAGAGTAGTTTAAATTAACACCCTTAACATTTTTTTTTTTTGCATCATTTAATTAAACATCACTTGAAGAACTTTGCTAGCAGAGAAGTACGTGGTAAGGAGCTGAAGAATTGTTTTTATGTTGTTGTCTGAATGTTTGCTCTCAGATTACTAAAGGAGCTGTAAACCTTACAAAGATGTAACTTTGACTGTAAACCCCCACATATTAATTTCACTAACCTATATCATTAAGGCCACTATTCCTTAATCAACTCTTCTCTAGGCAGACCTCTAAGTTCCTAGGAGAACAACAACATGCCATGCAGATCCTTGTGCAGACTTGGTATGAGATTTTTCTAGTTTCAAAAATCAAGAATGTAGCTTACAAGTAAAATGGATGCTGTTAACCATGCTCTTTATAGTTTTTTTTCTATCTATCTATCTAAGAATAGACATACATTGTATATCACACTTCCTTACTCAAGAGACTTTTGACTTCAATTTTGGAATAAAAATTCAACACCAGAACTAGGGATTATCATATTGTCTAAATCTGACACCTGTAGCTATATAACTATTATTACATTTCATGTTCAGGTTATCCAGGGCTTTTCACTGGGAAATGGAAAAAGAATAAATCCCCAATTCATTATCAAATGGATAGTCCTTTATTATCCATCCCAAATTTGCTAGAGTTGGCTTTCCTTTGGAAAAGGTATGGGTATTTCTTCTTTACTAACATTAGCTATATGGTCTTTCTTTTACATACAATGAGCTACAATTTTATTTAAACAAGGGATACAAGAACTGGGTAGTTTCCTAGTGTTTTGTCAAGGGATGTCATTGTAGACCACATTCTCAAGGACATCATCAAGGAACTCTTACTGAAAGCTACAATACCTGTGTAAATAGAATATCTGTAAAAATGTAATTTTTTAGGTGCGTCATGAATTATCATGAGGAAAAGAAATATTGCTTGTTGCCTGTAAGGAAAAGATAAGCAGGCTGCTTTCCTTGTTCAATGTGAGACAAATCTGTTTGGGATATTACTACACAACAAACACACATTGAGAGAAATAGCCTGAAGAAACAATGGGAAAAATTCATATCCTTGATAACAATCAGCACTGAAGGGAAAAATAGCTGGTCTGTCCACTTTGGCTATAAAATGTATTAAAAATTTTAAATAATAATTGTCATGGTGCCTAAAAAATCATTGTCAACAATTACTTGAAACAACGCTTTTGGATGTGATTTTCTAGGTAAGTTTTGTAACTGGTAAGAAAGTAAATCCAGCAAATGTTATCTAAAGAAACAAAATCCATTTTTCCTTCTTAAGTTGTATTAAAGCTTATTACATTATAGTCCTTATAAAAGTATTTTCAAACTTCTTCTAACATGATTGAACAGGCTGGCTTGGAAGATGCAGAACAGACAACAGTTAGATGCTTCTACATGTCATCTATTATTCCAAAATCTTTAAAATTTATGCTCATATGTTTTCCCATAGTTACAGCCAAATTAATCAAATGTTATTTTGTGAAAAAATAGATCAAAACCAAACCAGTGCTGAAGGCCTTCGAAAGATGTAATTGCTCTGCTTGAAACCAACAGTAAGTTCCAGAGAGTGACATTTACTGAAAGGACCAGAAGAGAGATGCATTTTATTTGATAAGATTATGGAGCTTCTGACATTAGCCATATGCTCTCTTCCACTGAAATGAGGAGCCTATTAGTCTGGGATAAGAACAGCTGAATAGTCATGTGTGCAAGTGATTTACTGGCATACTTACAGACCTAGAACCTCCAATGACCTCCTTGATGGAAATCACTGAGAGATTCAGCAGAATATCTCCATGGTGGATTAACTTCAGTAAGTTAGAGATAATGCATTGTGGATTTGTAATATCTTCAGACTGTGCTTATGTCACGTGATTAAGTTATCATCAGAGCAAGTAACAGAACAATGACATGAAATCTCCTGGGCCACTAAGGAAGATCATGGGATGCACTTGAATTCAGTCTAGACTGCTGTCAAGGAAGACCAAGTCAACTTTTTCCTGCAACTAATTATCTGACTTTTATAAAATGCCTCTCAAAAAAAAGCATAATTTCTTAAAATGATACACAGTGGTAATACCAGAGGAAGACATATGTCAGAATAAAAGACCTGAATTTGCTTTTTAGAAGATTAATTCATAAGGTCAGAAAATGTTAGGGCAAAACTATAAGAATTCTAAATTATATATTTTCTAAAAGGTAACATTTTCATTGAAGACATAATCTGTTAAAAAAAGATTTAATAACTATACAAATGTGGGTTTTCTGTGTGTTTTGTTTTTTTTCTTTACCTGCTCAATCTGGCTATTTCAGTAAACAAAAAGGTTTTGAGGGCATTAAGATTTGGTTTCTTTTCAGGATCTTATTGAGAAGTTCTACTTTCATTGCTGTTGTGGTTTAACCCCAGCCAGCAACTTAGCAACCAGTGGGATGGGGGAAAGAATAAGAAGGGTAAAAGTGATAAAACTCATGGGTTTAGATAAAGGCAATTTAATAGGTAAAGCAAACACTGTGCGCAAAGCAAAATGAATTCAGCACTTCCCATCAGCAGGCAGGTGTTCAGCCAGCTCCAGGAAAGCAAGACTCCATCATGAGTAATGGTGACTCAGGAAGACAAAGGCCTTCACTCCAAATGTTCCCCACCTTCTTTCTTATTCCTCCAGCTTTATATGCTGAGTATGATGTCATATGGTCTGGAATATCCTTTTGGGGTTGACTGTCCCAGCTGTGTCCCCTCCCAACTACTTGTGCACCCCTAGTCTAATCTGTGTAAGACCTGATCAGCAATAACAAAACATCCCTGAATTATCAACACTGTTTCCAGCATAAATCCAAAACATGGCCCCATACCAGCTACTATGAAGAAAATTAACTATCCCAGACAAAACCAGCACAATTGCTCACTGGACCATACAGTCCAAAAACTGCCTTCAGCTGTGTGAATTGTAGAAGGCTGACACTTCATGATAAACTGAAGTGCTGGGGTTTATATCCCCAGCCCTGAACGAGGGTTGGCATATGGATGATGTCCACAACCAGGCAAGAAAGACCCTCCTGGCTGGTTTTTGCCCAGGGCCTGGCCAGCCTTGGGTGGGAACTGATGAGGAGATCACCACCAGGTGCCCCCACTTTCTACATGAACTTGAAAGTGGGGAAGAAGCCACATCTGTAGGAGCTGACTCTGCTTCCAGTGGGGTTGGGAAGCCTGTCTATACAGTGGATGTGTTGTGTGGGGATTCTGGTTATTGGAAGGGCTTCCTTACTGTTCATAGCAAGTGGAGTTCACAGGGTGGCAGGGCCAGATCATGAGTCTCTCTGGGAAG
>NW_008580760.1:0-4296 GCF_000691845.1 Merops nubicus | reverse complement strand
TCCCTTCTTCATGTCCACTGTGGTGGGTGAGTGCATTGACTTGTTCCTTTCTCTGGTTCTCTGGCACTTTGGATCTCTGCTGTGTGATGTGGTAACAGAGGAAGGAATTTGGCTTCTGGTCTGGCTGTTAATGATAACTATCTGTGTCAGGGAAATGGTCAGCAGAAGATAAGCTTAGCCAACGCTGAGGTCTGCTCATACTCCTTTTCCTTCTTGATTGTCCTGTGAAGTCCTTTATGTGAGTACTGGGTCAAATAAGATTAGAAAGAAAGGTCAGAGTGTGTGACAGGAGGATGGAGTTTGCCCTTTCCAGTAACAGCTGAAGGTGAAACTGCACCTTATTTCATGGGAACTTTACTTTCCTTTTAAGGGGACCATGACTTTATATGGACAGTCTATCTTTGAATCATGTTTATTGTTCTGAATCTTTTCTGCTCTTAGAACAGAAGATTTGTAATTTACACTAGCAAAGAAAAAAATAAATAGAGAAAAAATACTTAGGAAGAGGTAACTAGGAGTGAATGTAGAAAGTAGAGAAGAGGAAAAAATCAAAAGGGCAGAAATAATGTCCCAAGTAGATGAAAATTATAAAACAATAAAATTTAAAAAAAAATATATATATAACCTGAAATAAATTCCTTTACTCCTCCATAACTGCAAAACATTTTCTATGTGGTAAGGATAAATGCAGTAAATTCTACTGCATAACAGGTTATCAGAGGAATGAGTTACTTGTATACACCCACATATCATTTACTTTCAAATAATTCCCCCAAATTCAATTTGCCTCCACTTACAGTGTGTGGCCTAGTTTTTTCAGTGTTCTTGAATGCTCATGGTTCATGAGTCATGCACACTAAAACATGATAAGAAGCAGGTCTAAAAGATTAAATTTGAGTAATTAAATAATGTAGTGTAATTACAACTCTGAACTTAAAAATCTAGCAAATTATTCAAACTCTTATGTTTTTCTGTTGAAGTTGGTGTCCCAGTGTCAAAATCCATCATATGTTAACTTTCATTATAAGCATAATTAATCACAGTCATATTCCTGAAGATGAAGTTGACAGGAAATTGCTTGCATCTGCTGAGCATGAATTGCCTTTGAAGATATGACCAGCTTAGCCATGCTTTACTTGTAATTATGTTTTACATCGTTCTTATTATCTTTGCTTTAAGAAGAGACTGGAATCTACGCTGTTGGCAAATGAATGAGAAATGAAGGAAAAGAGGAAAAGGCATTTTGGCTATATCTGATGATAGACTTACAGAATCATAGAGTGGTTTTGGTTGGAACAGACCTTTAAGATGAATTCCAACTATTAACCCAGCACTGCCAGGTCACCACTAAACTGTGTCCTTCAGCACACCATCTACATACTTTTTAAATCCCTCCAGGGATGATGACTCTATCACCTCCCTGGGCAGCCTGTTCCAGAGCTTTATGATTCCTTTTGTGACCTTTTTTTCCCCCCTTGTATCCAACCCAAACCTCTCCTGGTGCAAATTGAGGCCATTTCCTCTTGTCCTATTGCTTGCTACTTGGGAGAAGAGACTGGCCCCACCTCTCCACAACCTCCTTTCACATAGTTGTAGAGAACAATAAGGTCTTCCTGCAGCTTCTTTTTCTCCTAGCTATGATATCAAAAAGGCACCACATATTCCTGAGAAACTCAACCTACCTGTCCCACACATCCACTCTCCAGGATCCTTGTTCCACAGCCTCCTGGCATTCACTTTTTGCCACCTTCTTTAATGGGCCGAGCTCCTCAACATGTATTTGTTGCAGTTTCTCAGCTTTAGCTCTGACATGCATTCAGAAGTAAAGACTACAAACAGTGAGATACCCAAGCTCTACCTCCTTCCTCCATGAGATCATTAGGCCAACCAGACCATATGTTCCCTTGTTTTCTGCTGAAGTCCTGTAACACAAAGTGTTTTAACTAGCTTGTCTGAGGGGCTGGATATTTATGATGGGGTAAAATGGTCCATAGCGATGATCTTTCTATGTAATTTGTATTAACAGCCAGATATTTTACTGATTCTTTTCCCATTTTAGAGAAATGGGGAAAAGAGCTAAGCTGCACTGTGAGGAGGTCATATGTGCTGTGCTCAGGCTCTGCTGGCCCAGGCTGGGGTGTGTTTTGCTGTCCTGTTGAGTTTCTATCTTGACATACCTGACCATTGCTGTCTCCTCACAGCACATCTGACCATGTTTGTAACCAGGATGAGAATGCCATGTCCCTCTGGGAGAGTGAGAACGCAGGAGGAGGGAAACAGGACGTACCTAGGACTTCCCACACACCTCTACTCTTCCCCATGTGTCTCTCAAACAGAGCTCGTGTGCTCCCAGAACCTTGATGCCCAGGTTCCCCAACAGATTTCTGTTCCTGCAGTTGCTGTTATTTGAGCAAAGTCTCTCCAGTGGATCCAGAGATGCTGGCAGCCTTAAAACATCACAGGGTGGGCCTTTCATGGTACTTTCATGTGAACTGTGAGAAAAGTCCTTCCCATATCTCCTAAGTTTCCCTGGCTGAAGCTGAGAATAATAATGCTTGACACGACAATATCAAAGGGTGAGGATAGACTGTTAATTCTGACAAGAAACTGTAATGGATTACTAGAACATAAGTGACAGCCTCCATAAATCTCACTGCAATCTTTACATCAGCAAAGCATTTTACAATTCTAGTGGATCACCATCAAGTTTTCAACGAAAAGTTGAGCTTTACAAAATGCGCTAAGTCACCCTCCAGCCATTTTTAGTAACATAACCATTCATTACTACAAAATTACCCCTAAATTACCCTTTAAATATGCTGTTAGGGTTTCCTTAGCAAAGGCCCTGCTAAAGCACCAACCCATAGAGCTGCAGAGTAGGATTGGTTGCAGCCACATTTTTAAAGTTGCCTTTTTAAGGCTTTCATTTGCAAAGGCGCAATTTATAAAACATAATTATCATTGTAGTTACTTCACAGGATACAAATAGGTGAGGTCCCTGTATGGACATACAATTGAGTTAAAAACTGACTTTTTAAAAAATATGTTGTCAGTTTGAATGTAATAAGTAATGAGTTGTGCTTAGTGAAGTGATACTTATACATAATAGTCACCCTATTAACTAGTTATTACCCTATTAATTAGCAATTTACTGGTATGTATAATATAATTATGCCTTTATTAAATAATCATACTGTTATTTACTCCTTCATGTAAAGCCACACTGTTTGGACAGAAAGAATAAGAGATCACAGTACATTTTCATTTTCTGAGGAGTTGAACTCATCCCAGTCATAAAAGGATCTATTTTACTGGATTATGAAAAAAATATTTTTAAACTCAAAAAATATTTTTTCATTTACTGATGTGGAGTTCTGAAAGAAGATGGGGAAAAATGGGGTTCTGAAAAGATTAGAATATTGGTGAGCTTGCAAGAATGTGTGAATCTCCTTTCCAGTGAAATCCTACCAGTTCAACCTCACTCATTAAGACTTTGCATATAAAATAAAATACTGTGGGGAAAAATAAATACTGAGGAAAAACTCTTATCTTAAATGTAAGCCTATTTAAATACAGTGCTTGCATTTAGTATCACTTGTTGAATAATGATGTAAACATCTAAAAGGCTTATATTCTACTATCGATTGAAATTTAAAAAAATCTAGAGTTTCTAAATAGTCTAATAAGACAACAATAATACCTCAGCTTTCTACTTCATATATAAACATATCACTTAAGAGTCACAAGATCTGTGTAGTTCATAGGAAAGAAAAACGAAAAACTTCTCAGCTTTGCCGTATGAGAGAGGATTTTTGGCTAAGTTTCAAAATCCATTCTTACCTATCTGTATAAATTTTAGAATGACTATCATAGATGAAAGCATTAATAACTGTAAGATGCGATGTCAAGAGATTCAGTAGTCTATCCAGCTTGTAATTTTAACTTTTGTAGTAGGAATGCGAATCCAGAGAAAGGAGCAGGTGTTGTTTTTTTGCCTAGCCACCCATCCTTACCTCCATACTTCTGCCTAGTTTATCACATATTTCAATACTTCCTTGTGTATTTCTCATGCTAAATATGGCCTTTTCAGGCTCTGAGGATCAGAATGCTTATGAAACACATCATATTTGTGTTAAGATTTAGCAGACATTCATTTAATTCTTACTATCAAGCTGGTTGTTAGCTACTCCTTACTAGGACTGACTACTACTAGGAGTAATCTTTGGTTCTTGACTTGACCAACTCATGCTTATGTCTTCATTTAACACAAATATTTTCTTTATATATATGTGTGTA
>NW_008580759.1:36126-36379 GCF_000691845.1 Merops nubicus | reverse complement strand
TAATGTTACAAACACCGGTGAACATGAACACTTGGTTTGCCACCGATTCGAATGGCAAACAACACAAAATTAATAACAATTAAATACTACATATTGAATAAAGAGTACTCTGATAATGGATGAACAACTCGAAGTGTCAGAGGATGTTCTGACATTCAAACCTGGGACTGATCAGGTAGTTTGTGACTACATCCTTCTTGTGCTGGAGGCTCCAGAGCTGGACACAGGACTCCAGGCGAGGGCTCACCAGGGC
>NW_008580759.1:23044-36037 GCF_000691845.1 Merops nubicus | reverse complement strand
GCTTGTGTCCAGCTTCTCATTGACTAGTACCCCCAAGTCTTTCTCCAGTGGACTGCTTTCTAACGTGTCCTCTCCCAGCCTGTACTGGTAATGCTGGTTGCCCCTCCCCAGGTGCAGGACCCTGCATTTGGTCTTGTTGAACCCCATGAGGTTCACCTGAGCCCACCTCTCCAGCCTGGCCAAATCCCTCTGGATGGCCTCCCATCCTTCTGGCATGTCAACTGCACCACCTAGTTTAGTCTCATCAGCAAACTTGCTGAGGGTGCACTCGATGCCACTGTCTGTGCCATTGATGAAGATGTTAAACAACACTGGTCCCAGCGCAGACCCTTGAGGGACACCACTTGTCACTTTGGCCCAGCTAGACGTCAAGCCATTGACCATCACTCTCTGGGTGTGGCCGTCCAGCCAGTTTCTTGTCCACTGAACAGCCCACCCATTGAGCACATATCTCTCCAACTTAGAAAGGAGGATGCTATGGGGGACAGTGACAAAGGCCTTGGCGAAGTCAAGATAGATGATGTCCACAGCTCTTCCCTTGTTCACCAGTGCAGAAAGCCACCAGACTGGTCAGGCATACACAAACCCTCTGACATACCATTTTGATACCACTGATATGAATATGGTTGTACATGTGTAACAGTAGGTACTCCTTGTCTTAAATGACTTGTTTACTTTTGAAAAGCTAAAATGAATGTCTTGGGTCAAAAATGAGGTCTTGTGCTTTGCTGGAGCACCATAAAGAATTCTGCAGTTGCTGGGATTCACTGATTTAATATTTTCTCATGTTACATTTTTTTTCCATCTGACCTCCCTGGTGGTAAAGTGTAATCTCCACCCACTGGAGTCTGCTTGCAGTGAAGCTTGAGTCGTGTCGGAATTCAAAGCCTTCCCTAGCCATTTCTTTCTGTCTAAAACAGCACTACACACCTGGCATTCAAAAATAAGGTGCACAGCAAGATCCGGAGCAGATAGCAACAAAGTAACCTTAGAGAGTTTGGTTATTGCTGACATTTTTTCCCCTTTTGTAGACTCAACTAGGTTAAAGCTGCACTTTTGTTCTCAAATATTCACAAGGCAGTACGGAACTATTCATGAACCTTGTCCTCATTGACTGCAGGAGGACTTTGCCTTGCTAATCCCTGACCCACAGGCCATCCACTTGAGAGCTGTAAAGAGAGACATTGCAATTGAAGATTGAGACAAAAAAGGTGCTCAGGATCTCAGCCTTCTCCTCATCTGTTGTTACTAATTCCCCATTGCTGTTCCTCAGGGAGGATATGCCTTCGTTTTTTTTTTTTTTTTAATTAATTTAGAAATCACTTGACAACTTTCTAAAGTGGGGAATGAGTCCAAGTGACTTTCTGTTACCTTGGGGTATATGAGAATTGCAACTTCAAGCAGAGGAAAAGTTCAGAAGCAGCCTATATAGTGATGAGGATGTTTCAGCTAGTCTCACTCTTTAGAAAGACAGTCATGTCATTTGTTGACTTGGGGAAGGGTCCTCTCCTCTGTTGATCCAGATGAACTGCTGGTTTTTATAAACATGTGGTAAGGAGAAAAATTAGGGCTGGTGTGTTTGACCAGCAGGTCTTGACTAAGCCACACTAGTCATTTTTTAGTAAATGTGTTTTAAACTGCTCTATGACTGCGTGTCAAGTTAGAGTTCCTCAGTTTCACACAAAGAGAATTAAACCCTCTTTTCTTTAATCATTTGGCTGTTTTCTTTTTTCATGTGTATTGTGACAACATATTGAAGGAAATGGTTGGGTTTGATAATTTTAAGGGTCTTTTCCAATTGAAATGTTTCTGTGATTCTGTGAAAATGCAGGAAAATGTGATGGAGTTCAGCTGAGCAGAGCACCTTCCAAAAATTATGTAACTCTTAAACTGAGTGTTGCTCTTTAAAAAGTAAATTTTTTTGTGTCTGATATAAAATCTTGCTGCTTGAAACCATCTAATAAATGACACTTATCAGTCTAGTGATTAGTCAATCAATTAGTTTTTTATTGATCATGATCTTGTACTATTTGAGTATTTTAGTTTGACCTTGTCAGAACTAAATTTAATTGCAGAGTTGCTGAAATATTTATCCTACAGTCCTCCTATAGATCATGTACAAACCTGGTTTGTGTGTGTTTTGGTTGGAAACTCCACTAATGAAGGGAGAATAAACAGCCCTAGCAGCGAGGAGAATGACTGCTCCAATGTTTGGATCACAAACTGCAAGGCTTCATTTTGCTGTGTCTGTGCTGGAAATTCTGCAGCCAAAGGCTACCTATTCTGGAGTACTGATGAGAGGAAGTCTCTGTCACTTCCTCTTTTTCCTGACTTGGCCCATTTCTCAGAATTTCTCTCCAGCCTGTGTTGTTTTTTTCCACTTTTTGAACTTCTATATGCCTTCAGATGCGTATGCGGATGAGAGATCCCACCATCAAATATTCATATTTTTTTGCTGTCAGGAGACTTTCTGTATACTTGCTGCACAAGCAGGTTTCATTATTTACAATATCAATCAGAAACTGCAAAATTTCTTTGCAGCTACATAATAAGACAAAACAGGAGATGACAATAGTATACTAAAGGTTTTATGCTTAATCTGAGGTCCATGATACCCATTTCTGAATATCGTTTTTAAGAAGTTACTTACTTGTGTAGGAAATCTAAATGCCTTTAAAACAGTGCCTTTAGTACTGTTGTAATATGAAGTTACAGAACAATTCAGACCTTTTAATGCATCAATAGAAACAACATTTTTAGATGATAGATGTGTGAAACTGAGGTCTTTTTCACTTTTGATCATTCAAAACACCATAGGTGTATTGAAACAAAAGAAGGATATTAAACTATGTTCAGACCAATATCTGACATAAATATTTGTATGAAATACTTCATTATTTAAAGTTAATCTCTTGTGAAATATATGGAGGATTTTTTTTGGTTAAAAGGTACAAACAGTTTAATCTTGTATGGTCTGTTTCTTAGAAGTAGGGAGACATAAGCTCTCTGGTTATGTATTTTGCATTCCCTCTACTCTTAGAATCAAAAATACTTAGTTTTCAGGCCTTGGCTCATGTAACTCATGGCTGCCTTGTGTATAAGTACTTAGAGAATGCTCTAGATATAGGACATATTACATTTACGTACACTGAGATGTCTTTTCTTCAAGAAGTCAAATATAAGACAATTCTACAAAGTAATTTCTCAGCTCTGCAAGACTTTCATACTACAATAAGAACATATCAGGTCTAATCCTTTATTTATTTTTTTTACAACATTTGGACTCTTACTATAACTCCCTATTTTACACAGCTCTAAAAAGCAGTGTCAATGATTTAAGATTGAAGGTCCTAAAAATAAAATAGGAAAAAAGCATATTGGAAGATCGACTTTGAACTTGGAGCTCTGGAATAAAATTCAAATCGGTAATGAGCACCCTATTGATTATTTCAATATGAGTGAATTTTCATAGTGGAGAGGTATAATTTTTTTTTTTTTTATGCCATTGTTTAGGTGGGTGTCAATGGCATAACAAAATTACTGCAATTTTAAAACAGTTGTGAGCTCTGGTAGAAAATTAGCAGAAAAGAACTTTTTTTCCAAAATAACACCTATGACTGGGTTTGTAAAAAGGCTAACGTTAGAATAAGCTTCCTACTCAATCTATCTTCCAATTTGTTAGTGATGCAACTATTTTGGGAGTGCCATATTGAGTTACGGAGACTGAAGATCAAGAATGATGAAAAATTAGAAAATGTTCAGGCAATATGACTTGTCATGAAACAACTCAAGGAGTTCAGTCAAACTGATTAAAGAAGACTGAAACTCAGACAAGATTAAATGGCTGAACTTCAAAGCAAGACAAATTCTTATGATTGATGAACCTTTCTCTTTCTAAAATTTGAGTGTAGTCACTCACAGAACAAGTTGTTAAGATTGACATGGAGTCTTCATTGTGGCAACATTTTTAATCAACATTGGATGTTTCAAGAACATATCTTCTCATTCAAATGACAATTAAATCTGGGCAATAATTTTGTCTGGACTATGTAGGCAATCAAGTCTGATCACAGTGATTATTTCAAATTTTGTAATTGATGTAAGGCATTTAAAATTAAAATTAGAGAAAGGGGAAATATATTGAGTGCTCTTGGAAGATTTCATGTATAGAACAACTTTTTACAGTCTGGGACAGTCTTTCTAATTAAGTGCATAGGGTTGATGCTGATGCTTTTTTTTTTTTTTTTTTAATGAGTTATCTTACAGGTATTTTCACCTGTTTCTGTCAGCATAATAGTTCCATTTTCACTTGTTAACTTGCTATTGTTCTCTTTTATTTTCTCTGTTGGATCTGTCTGCTCTTGTAGCTACAAGGAAAAATTTAACAACCTCAATATTAATTTCTGAGTTGTTGTTTTATTCTTTGTCATGTCCACTTGAAATTTACCAAGCTGATAGACACAGATACACTTCCTTATTTGCTTATGACTCCATCACATTAACACTTTTCTTACAACAAGTGAATGTGTGTCTCTTTTGCTCTTCTCAAAGCGGCACATCGCTGATTTTATCTCTTCATGTCAATCATGAAAAAATCCTTATACAGAGAAAAGATCAAAGATAGATGCAGACTCATGAAAAATATTAAAAGTATCTTCAAAGGCAAATATCAAATCCTCTGTGCATTCTACTTTTCTTCACTTTTCATCAACCAAGCAGACCTCTTTTTCTAGGAAGAAAAAGACATGATATATTCCAAAAGCCTTTCAGCTGAACAAATTTAATGACTTGCCATTACCAGTATTTTCTACCTCTCTTACTCCCTCTGCCATATTACTCACATTCTGCCTTACCAGTAAGCTTAAAGTAAGCATTTTTCAGTATTGTCTTTTCAGAGTCCAGTAGCCTACAATATAGCATGACATTTATTTATCAGTCTAAATTATATAGAAGAGAACAGTGATTATCTGAATCTTCAGCTGACTATAGAAAAAACACTCATGCAATGTTTACTTTACCACAGTCTTTTTTCCTCTTTATCTAAATATTCAGTTACTCTTGTTCTATCCCATGTTAGCCCATCCCTAAGAAGAAGTAAAACCAAATTAAACAAATTACTTCAGTTGTGCTCGAAAAAATAACTTTTTGATGATGATAAAAGCTTGTGTTTATCTTTCAATTTTTTTTTCTAGACAGTTTTTGATATAAATGGGAAATATTCTGTGAATATTGCAAATGCACTGCTAGATTATAATAAAGCCAGGGTAATTCTCTTTTCTTTCTTTAGCAGAGGTAAAGTCTTTACAATTTAAATTTAGCAGTTATTTTTACAGTCTGTAAATGGATTTTTTTTTTTATATTTATGTTTTATTTAGCTGTGCTTTGTAAAGTGATACACATTGTAGCAAAATAAACACTTACAACTTGGAATACAGAAAGAGACCTATTGTAGTACATGTGGTTATTCTTTCTTTGAAGCTAAAATGTATTTATGTGAAAAACATAAATACATCTGACAGTAGTTTTCCAGCTGATGCCATTTATATAGGTTTCAGGTGACTTAATTAACGATAAACAAATATATCAAAAGCAATTGAATAGAAGGATTTTACTTTGAGAATTTTATGCGAGGAAAACATCTTCTTTGCTCTTGCTGTGTTATTCTCGTCCACGGGCATCTGGTCTTTGTCACTGTGAAAAACTGACAGATTAGTTTACATGGACTTTTAATGTGATGATGCTATGTTCCTTGTACTTGTACTTTTACATTCTCACCACTGTATCAGTATGTTTAGTTATAGGCATGCTTAAAAAAAGAAAGAAAAATTGTGGATGAATAACCTCATGCAGAATTTTCCAGCTAACCCTATCTGTAATGGGCATTCATTGTCTCTTCCATGTATTACCCTAAGATGTAAGATGCAGTTAAATGTTGGCCTGGATGTTAGTGAGGTAGCAAAAGATGTTACCAGCTGTCACAGTTTAGGGTCAGAGCTGCCCCCAGACCTGTAACAGATGCTCTCTGTTAACCCCTCTCCCCCACGAAGGGGAAGAGAAAAGGAACAAGGGAGAGAGACATTGATTAGAAAAGTAAAATAGCTTTAATGAAAATAATAATAATAATAATGTAGAATATATACAAATACATACAAAACCAGTATTGAACCCATCTCCCCTTGATGGCAATTCATCACCATCACCCCCGATGCTGTGGAGCAGGCCCTGGGGAAAAGTCCCAGACTGGACTCAGTGGCAGGAGCTGGATTCTGGAACTCGGCTCAGAAACACTTGGATGGGGATCAAAGGCAGAATGGGCAGAGGCCTCCTCGGATGACAGTCACTGAACAAGAAGCAAAAGAGAAACAGGGCTTGAGCATCACGATCCCTCAGCTTTACACTGAACATGAGGGACATGGGATGGAATGCCCCACTGGTCAGTTCAGGGTCACCTGTTCCATGCACTCCTCCCCTCAGGTGTGGCCTTTCATTTCTGCCCCCCTCAGAGTGGTGCACAGGATTTAGCAGTGACCTCTGTTTGCACACCAGTCCTTGGTGGTAGCCCTGAACATGGGGTGTTACCACTGCTAGAAGCAGACACTGTCTACAAAAACATGCTGCTAACTTCAGAAAGTGCAGTTAGAAGAGCTTTAGCTGAAAAGTAAAATCACTGAACAGAATTTGTTCTGTTCTGCCCCAAACCAGGACATCACCCTTTCTTATGGTTACAACACCTCTAGCTGGGGTAAGCAGTAACACAGTAACAGCTCCTTCTCCTTCCAGGGCAAAGTAAAACAGCTGGCATACTTTCAGTGCTGACCAACGACTGTTAGTTCTACTTTGCCCTGGATTAGGAACTTGTGAATGGCCACTGCTTGTCTGTCTTAGGGTTTTATGAATACTGCAGGACTGTCACAACTAGGAGCTCTAGGCTGCAGAACAGTTTCCATTCACCCTGTGAGTGTTTGCCTACCTCTACCATAAACACCCAGAATTCCCAGTAGCTTGGCTCTCTCTTCTCACTGTCAGAACCTTTAACACCATCTCCCATGGCACGGTGGAATGGTTGGCTGTCCAGCATTATGTTAGTAAGAATCAGCAGCTTTGGCTGGCATTTCCCTTGGCTGGCTGGCTGGCTGGCTGGCTGGCTATGGATAGATAGATAGATAGATAGACAGACAGACAGATGGACAGACAGCCAAAGACCTTGCATACAAACAGACATGAACTAATTTATTAAAGCAGGTCAGGCAATTTGAGCACCTTCTGTATAGATGCTCTTGATTCCTTAGCTAAGCTTAAGTCCATTTGTAGCTGGTCTTAGTAAATCTCCATTTAAACTGTTAGTTATTATTGATCATGTGAAAATACATTAACTACCTGAATTTTAATACATATGTTTAAATTAACTATTTTAAACTTCTTCAGCTAGACCATGTGAGGAACGAAGCTATCTGTGGATTGGATGCAACTCACATTTTTCTCAGTTAGGGTAAACACACAGTCGTAATGGTCAGATGTGCTATGGAATAAGCTATAAAATACTCTAGGAAGATACGCATCTGCATTTTCATCGTTTGTGTTTGTTTTTTTTTCAATGGGATTTACATTTGTAAGCATCCATCTGTGAATAATTTCTGGTCTTGTTCCTTGCCTGAACTCTGGCCATAATCCTTTAGCTGTGATGCTATTGCTGTTTCCAGACTAGTTTGTGATGCCCAAAAGGGGTATGCAGTGGGGCCTGATTAGGCAAACTATATGGTGACAACTCAAATATCTTCTGTGTTATAAACCAAAGGTATAACATAAGAGCTAAAAAGTAAGGTTAATCAAGCAGAAAGTATCAATGGAATTGGATTTGGCCCGTATTTTATTTTTAAAGGAGCATATGCAATGGGTGGGGATTTTTGGTTTGTTTTGGCAATTATTTTTTCTTTTTAATTTTTAGGGATTTTCAGACTTGTAAATCTGGAATGAATTTACTTTTACTCATCAATCATGTGTATGCCCACACCTTTTTAATCTTTTCAGATGTGCAATCATGCTCAGATATGTGAAAGGCCAGGAACTTGAAAAAAGGGAACCATATTATTTACTATAACTTGCCAGTCTTGGCTGAGGGGAAGCTTATCAGAGCACATTCTGTAGCAGGGGACAAAGAAAAGCATGTAAAAAAATTTTTTTTAAAGATTCCTAAAAATATAACGGGAATGACTGGGTCTTAGTCCTCTCATGCAGTATTTCCATCCTCAGCAGTAAGTGGTTATATCCTGTGTTTAGCACCAGTGGACTTCTTTGTCCTATATGCACTTAATCAGTGGAGGTCACTGCCTTACAGGTGTGTTTGCAGTGTGGACTAAGTAAAAGGTGGGTTGTGTAAGCTAGGAAATTGCTTCAACTGCCAAAGAAGTAAAGGAGCCTGTGCTTTTGAGGAAAGGCAGGAGAAAAGAGCAGAGCACAGAACTAGAAGGAGATTGGGACATATCAAAGTAACATTTGTAATGTAGTCCAGGAGTAAGCACAGAGTGCTAGATAATGGGTGGAAAAAGGTTTCCAGGCCCCTTCAAGGGTGAGGGATAGATTTATAAGGAAATGCATTGGGTGTTCCTTATTCTGATGAGCTAAAAGAAGAGGATCTCTCACCTCTCCCTCCCTCAAGACTAGTTGGACCACATCAGAGGAAAGAAAACCTGATGCTATTACAGAGGTTTTCTTTCTCTTTAGGGGAATAATATGTGAATTTTTGGCTGCCTCATTCCTCTGTGTAGATGAGGTAATCTTAGTTTGCAAATAGAAAACGATATTTATAAAATGGTTCGCAACATTTTTGCCATTAAATATATTGTCAAAGCACTTCTTAGCACCCTTACAATTTCTGAGAAGTGGCATTGTAGATAGACACTTCAGTGTGTGTTCTTAATTTAGTGTCAGTATTTAATATTAACCTTCTTAATTCTTAATCTTAATAGTTTTTGTGAGAGAAAATAATTTTTTCCACCTTTCCCTGATACATTAAATAAGCTAAAAGACACTAGTTCATCTATACAGTTCTTCATAACACAGGTTGAACATATGTATAAAGATAGATGCTTCTAGTGTCATTCAGTTGTACAGCTATGGGAACAGTTTATTTGAAGAACCTTGATTTTGAGAGACAGCTTCCAGCTGCCATTAAAATTTAGCAGTTCTAGGAACTTATCCTGTTATACAGTTGTAAACCAGGTGTCAAATGGATACTTTGCTAGACCCCAGACAGAAGTTTACTATGGAACAAAAGGAAACTGATCAAGCTGGGAGATAAAAAATATTTTTGGAATCTGCTTTAAAAAAAATCTTCAGTGCTTAAAGGAAAATATGTGAAATCCTTACCACTGTCTAGGCTATTGTCCACTTGTTATGTTTTTGCCTGTCTTTGCCTGTTACTTTTTTTCTTTTAGTCACCCTGAATGTTAATAGAAGAGAAATGAGAAAAAAGCAAGAGAAGCCAAAAGTCGTAATGCACAACTGATATTACAATTTAGTTGATGAAACAGAGACTTGTGGAATGACTTGTGTGACTGGAATGTTACTATAAAAGGAAGTACAGATAAAAGGGAAGAACATATGTTGCTCTGTAAATGCATTCTCGGTCTGGAATTCAGAATGCAGAAGAAATGGGATCTGTTGCAAGTCTATAGGAAATATTTAAAGGGGAAAAACAGGAGGCACTACAGTGTTAATGCTGCATGGCTATCACAAAACTTGGAAAGACAGGCAGACAGTGCTTTCTGTGAGCAATTACAGGCTCAATCAAAGCACTGGATACTGCAATAGGAAAGAATTCCCAAAAATCCTTTGGCAAAAGAATACAACAACGTGTTAATTTTTTATCAGATTCCTGAATATTTTGTTACAGCTTCTTGCTATAGAAAGCTAAAATACAGCTCAGATGAATACTGAGTAGTGGGATTTCCTTGAGAATGCGAAAATGGAGAACTACTTGAAACTGATGAAAACAAGGGAAAGTTGGAGGAAAACAAAACCAAAACAATGAACTTCAAGAAACCAGACTCCAGACTTCAGTGCAGTGAGCATATTGCTAGATTAAATTTCTTGAAAGGCAAGTTTAGGGAAAATTAAGCTGTGGCAGTTTTATAAGCAAATGGAAACAGCAACAAAGACACAAACTAATAGTAGGTTTAGTGAGTGGCAAAATAAAAATAGATTGAGTTATATGTTGTCCCCAAAATGTCAAACTTCACATAGGGATGTTGCAACGTACCCTGATGTTGCACAGGAAAGGAGGGCAGAACATTAGGCAGAGAGGGACACATAGTATTTGCGTTTGGGAAAAAGTTATCCTTTCTGCTTTAAAAACACTTGACAATATTTAAGTCACTTTACTGTAAAGCTTTTTTGTGTAATTTGGTTGTTTCTCTACTAATATATAGATATTCATATACTTAAAAGGTCAGAAATATTTATAACGTTTTAAGGAAAGATCTTGGATTTAAGTATGCAGGTAACCGGAAATCTGTCTGTAAATTACAGCAGTTAAAGAGCCATTCCCATTGTATGTTTTATCACATATCCTTTATATACCTTTTCTTTTTTTTTGTCTTTTACGGTACCTAATTGAGTTGAATTGAAATTTATCACTTAATTTCTTGAAATAACAAGAACTTCTAAAGAAAGTAAAAAAATCCCCAAATTTCTAACTTTAAGTTGTCAAAACAGTACCAGATTTCTGGTTTCCAATAATCTCTTCCTATAATATAATGCGTATCTTGTTTATAGCATCTCGCTGGAGTATAGGTTTCTATGTTTTGAGGAGAAGGAGAGAAAGAAACAAAGAAAAATACTTTCCTAGCCTGTTTGCAGGGGTTCATGTTTAATGTTTCTTGTAATGCAGAAGTGACATATTGATAATTTTTATTCCTTTTGCATTTAACTTATTAACATGGTAACTTTATGGCCCAGGAAGAAACAGACATAGTAGGAATATTTTTGTCCAGGTTGTCAAAGTGAATGTACCACATAAACTGTGTGTTTTCTGACAGAAGTAGCATACTGAAAGGATTTTAAGCAATTCTTTTTTCCCAAGCTTTTAAACCTAAATATACATAAGTATCCATTCAGAAGTTCCGATCAATGCAGATTCTCTTACTTAGATGGGAAAAGATTTTCTTCTGGATTATATGATATCAGATGCTTTCTCACCTTCATATGTTTTGGTTGAGCTGTGAATTAAATCCCTTCTGGATATAAGTATTGCTGATTTTATGGCCTCTTTTTAAGTGTTTCATGAAGTCACAGTCACACAAATTATCTTAGTCACATTTTAATTAAATAGCATGAGATCTGTGTTTGCATTTCAGAATTCTGTCTCCCACTCATCATAAATATAGCAAAATATGTGTATTTCTGCACAGGCCAATGTATGTGTGTATGTCTATATATGAAAACATGTAAAAATATGGCATGCTCACAGATTTGCTTCTAGACTGAGCTCTCAAAAAAGAAAGCAGTAGGATTCAAAACAAGTTTTTTGGTTAAAACTGTAGCGTCTAGGGGTCAAGTTTGGAATCCATTTAAAAAGAAAAAAAAAGCAGTAGATCTTTGTTCTATTGCCTGGGCCAAAAATTTAATGGTAGATAGTGGAAAAAATAGGTGTAAAAGATTGGTTATATAAGATGATGTTTTATTGCCTGACATTAAGACTGTTCAGAAAAGTAGAATTTTTAGTGAACGGTTTGTATAATGATTATTGTAATGGTGGTTTGTAACAGTCTTTGGGACAGAGCTTGATGTTTAAGCAGAAATTTAAAGGAAGTGTCTTATTATTGTGAATGGTGGAAAAACAACAATGAAGGATTATTCCTTGAATATCAAAGGGTAATCTAGAAATTATTACAAAACCCAAGAATTCTACATTTAAAATTCAGTTTTGCAATTGTACCAGGATGATTTCATCCTATACTGAGACATAGACATCTAATGAATAATGTTAAAGAGGTGCAATAACCTTGTTTACTTTCTGAAAATCCACTTATTGGCACTGTATGTACTTCAGTTAGAAGAACTACAAAAATAGGCCTGTGCCTGATGTACATTTGCTGTCATAACTTCCTCTTATTTCATTATCTAGCCATTAAATGACATGTTTTTGGAAACTTCACCCACAAATATGCTTGTATTTCTTATGTACAGTTCTGTGGGTTTTCAGATTTATCATAATCCTAAAGAACCTTGCTAAGATAAACGCATGCCATTTCTTTCATCTGGGAAAAGCACACACTTCTGAAATGTCAAGGTCACACTGAATGGCAAGTTCTTTGTTTGCCAGACATGCAGTGCAGCAGGTTTAACCAGCTGGTAAAATCCTGGCTCAGTGGGCCAGGTAATGCAGTCTGTGTGTGGTCATCCTGGTTACAGCCATAGCCGCAGCTCAGAGGAGGACACAGTAAATTCAAAAGTAGAAACTTACAGAAGTATCTGCACTATATATTAGCACTTAGAGTTTTTAATAAGGACAATTATTTTAAAAATGAGCTTTTCCACTTGAAAGGTAGTATCACCTTCCACAATTACCCAAAATTCAGGAAAGACTTTTCTGGCTAGGAGTTGCATTGCTTTTCAGATTAACTCTAGCTTGACTTTTTTTTTTTTTTTTTCCTTTTGTTTAACTTTGTTGGCTACATACTTGCAGATCTGATTTGTAATTTTCTTAACATGTACTTTACAGGAAGTCTGGGCAAATAACTTGTAGATAAGCAGGGTTTTTCCATGCTGAAATTAAGGACCTTGAAGTCTTCTTGCAGATTGACACATACATAAATTTTCTTGCTACTGTTTCCTTCTTCAATAACAAGTAGGCAAATTACCGTCCTCTTTCTGCTTTAATTTCTCTGATGGCTTTGATTTCTCATGACTTCTGTGATTGTTTTAGCATACCTTATACCTGGAATGACTTTCACTTTCTTCCCAGAATCAAAATTCCAAAAGAACCAGTCAGGA
>NW_008580759.1:21427-23034 GCF_000691845.1 Merops nubicus | reverse complement strand
AAAAAAAAAAAAAAAAAAAAAAAAAAAAAAAAAAAAAAAAAAAAAAAAATTCTCAATTTCTCTTTTGCTTCTTCCAGAAGAGGAGAAAAATTCAATCAAATAAAAGCTTTTCCTGGACTTGCAGAGATAAAGCTTTAGATGTATCTTTTCTGCATCCAAAATCAAATGCTTGTCCTGAAGTTTGTCATCAGCTAGGAGAAATCTTATCTCCAGTACTGGAAATGATAAAAGTTAAGATACCATGGAGACAATGCTAACTGTACTTTTGAAAGCTGCTGTCCAGCTAGGTATAAAAAGGCAGTAAAATCCAAAATACTAGGCTAGATTTTGGACATAAATATAAGATTGTTCTTGGATTTCTCATCTGTGGTTTTTTTTTTTTTTTTTTACCTTTTCCCTTTGCACTTCATCCAAATGCTTTTAATCCAAATACTTTGTGGGATTGTGTTTTTTTTACACACTACATGTATATTCAGAAAGCTCTATTTTAGCTAAACTGTGAAAATTTTTGTTTTTCTTTTAGACCATCTTAACTGCTCTTCCACTGGGTAGTTAATCGTCTTCCGCAGATGGACTGTAAACATAAAAAAAGTAAATTAAAATTGTCATGTTATAGAAATCTAGTATTTCTATTAGAAATTATGTGTATTTTTGAAATACTAAACAGCTTTTAACTTCAATCTCCTTCAGTTAAATACAGCCAAAGCAGGTGTTACATAAACTTATATCATCTGAGACATCTTCTCAGTCTAATCTTGTAGAAGAATAATCTAATCTTATAGAATAATAACCTTTCAAATTCATGTTTGTGAAGCCTGAGGACAGCTCAGTGTCTTCCATTAAATTCAGAATCAGAGGCCTGATTTTTTATATAATTTAAATAAATGTTGTAAGATCATAAAAAGATACTTGTGTATATTATTTTATGAAAGCCAAGATCCTTGTCACTAAAATTTTTAGGATTCACAAACTAAGGATTAGCAATTTGACCTTGAAAGTCATTGGCATGTGACAGGAACAAAAGCAGTTTTCTCTTGAGCAAACATGTCCAAGAGTCTGTCTAGTATACAAGGCCTAAAACTGTGTAGCGCACTATTAGACAAAATAGTAACAAAATCATAGTCAACAAGATGGATCTTGCAATTTACTTTTAGATTTGCCAGCTTTGATTTTACTCCATTGTTTCTGTGTTGAATTCTGTCTAAATACGAGGTAGAAAATTATCATACTTAAAGATTTTATTTCTAGCTTTTTACAGATATGTCCCCAGCTCCCACCTGTATGAAGAATTTGTACTTGCAAACATCTTCTTCCTTAAATGGTACAAACGTTAGATTTGCATAGCAATTTCAAGGGTTTATCACTTGAATCACAAAGCTCTCTCTAAACAGTCATTTGTATGCAGTGTGTTGTATGTTTTGATACAGAGCCAAATTCAGAATTCAAGTGCCTTGCTACCACTTCAGACTAGACCTGTTCCTATCCTTTATTCAAATGAGTATACAATAAAATGGGAGAATATTTCAAATAGAAAAAATATTTCAAAAGTTGTGTAAATAATACTCCATCTCTCCTGTGGTATTCTCTAAGTTCCTTCCCATATTGCC
>NW_008580759.1:0-21396 GCF_000691845.1 Merops nubicus | reverse complement strand
TGCTGAACTGGAAGAAGAAGCAGAGAGCTAAAGTTCCATCATACTGATGAGAAAATATTATAAGAATGAAGGGTCTAGATTTCTAGAACAGAAGTCTTTCTAGAGCGATAGATTTTATTTGAACCTCAAAGGAAGCAGGTAACATGTATCAAATCAAGAGGTTGTATTAAGGTTTGAAACCCTTTGAGGTTGAGTTATACCTGCAGTTTTAAATTCAAGTGTGCGGGAAGGCAGATATTTTTGAAGGAGTGTATTTCAAAATTATGCATTCCCCTAGGTAATTTTTGTATCTCTGCAGAAAAGAAGAGGTAGAAAATTTTTATCAAATAGAAAATTTAAAAGGACAGAGCAAACAGTGCCATTATTATTAGACAGAGTAAAGAAGGCAAAGTACATGCTTCTATAAAATTATCTTTTTTTTTTTTTTTTGGTGCTGCTTCTTGAAGCCTAAGAAAAGCAACTGGGAGAATATGAGTATAGAGTTTGCAGCTTTTTAGAAAGTGAAAGAAAGCTGACATGTTGAAACAGCTGGATAAAGTCAACTCTTGAAAAGAAAACCCATCCTTTAAAAAGTCAAAGTTTTGCCCAATTGAGGAAAATACAAAACATTTTAAAATCTGAGAAGTTACACATAAAAATACAATGAGGAAGACCAATAGGAGCAAAGGTATGAAGGCAAAAAAGTCTAGTAAGAAACCACTTCCAGTCCATGAAGTCAGCTAGAGTGATTGGAAGGATATGATAGGATTAAAGTAACATTTAGGGAAGGCTTAATACAGGAGATCTTGCAAAGTCTCTTGTGATGGATTTTTTTCTTGTGAGAGACACCAAATGTTCTGCCCCACATTTAGGTAATACTGGAAGAACTATCAAATAAGCAAGCAAAATGGACAAGGACAATCAACAGAACAGTTCCAAAGAAGGCTGGGAATAAAAGAGATGAATTACTAGCTCTGAAATGGGAGCTTGCCAGGAAGCAGAGCATTGTGCTGTTCTATATACTAAAAATGATTTGAGCAAAAAAAAAATGGTGATACTAAGCTATTCATGGCATTAAAGACAACTATGTAAAATTGCAAAACTGCAGAATGTGATAAAATAGCAGATGAAATTGAAATTATATGTAAAGTGATGCACACAGTGGGAGGGGGGCAAGTTTAAGCTTGCCTGATAGGCTCTGACTGAATATTGCTGTGTAGAAATGAGGTCTTTGGGCAAAAGTAAACAGTTGTATGAATATGTTAGCTTGATGCTCAGAGGTCAAGGAGGAAGCTGAAATGTTAGTAAGTGTGTCGAAAACAGCATAAAATGAGGCAGAGACTGTCATTATGCTGGTGTGTACATGCCAGAACCACCTGCATGTTGAGCAGTGTAGGAGGTTGTGATCAGACATCTTGAAGCGTACCCATTTTTGTAAAATAAATGTAGTATCCACTCACCATTAAGAGGATATGGATGTTTGAGAACTCGCATGTATTACAGCTCTTTTAAGTCAATTCCTCCATTAAAAATAAAGCATCCTTAGAACAGTCATTATCCAACAATTTGAAACCTGGTGTCAGAAGTGCCTGAACTCTGCTATCTGTGTTGTGACTACAGGGTTTTGGTAGCAGGGAGAGGGCTACTGGTGTGGTTTTTGTAACAAGCTTGTAGAAGCTCCCTCAGCTGCAAGTCAGACCTACCTCTGGTCAAGGCTGAGCTTTTCGTCATCTATTTGATAATGCATTTAACAGTCAAAAAGCAGTTGGGCAACTTTTTCTGTTTTGGGAGCTCCTTTGTATTGGAGAGGAGTGGGACATGGAGGAGATAACTATGTGGACACTGAGGTCAGTGAGGAAGGAGCAGTGGAGGTGCACCGGAGCAGCCATTCTCCTTCCATCCACGGTGAGATGGTATGGGCCCATGGTGAGATGTTGAGCCCTTGCAGCCCTTAGAGATCTATGGTGGAGAAAAATCCCATTTGCAGCCCATGGAGGACCCCACACTGGAGCAGGGGACTGATTTCAAAGAAGGATGTGGCTCTGCAGGAAGTTTCTTGGAACAGTCCATTGCTGGGAGGACTCTAGCTTGCAGAAGGGACCCACACTGGTCGCAGAAGCTTGGGGACTGTTTCTGTGGGAGGGATGCCACGCTGCTGCAGACTAGGGCTCTGAGGAGTTTTCTGCCTGCAGAGGTTTTTGAATGACACAGAATGGACTGGGACTGACAATCCCCATTCCCTGGCACTGGAGGGCAGAAGGCAGCAGAACTGGGGCCAGGAAGAAGGGAGGGGTGGGAGAAAGTATTATATTTATGCTCAGGTTGTACAGTGCTAAACTGTGCTACTCTGATTCAGTTGGTCAATTTGTGGTAGTTTTGTCTGAATTATGCTGATTCTGTTTCCACAAGTGAAGTCTGCCGATAACTGGTGAGTGAGCCCTCCCTCTCCTTTGTCTCAACCCTTGAGCCTTTTGTTGCATCTTCTCCTTCCCATGCTACCAGAGAGCGCAGTGACTGCATGGTGCTTTGTTTCCAGCCAGGTAGGCTCAGGCCGTGGCACTACACCATCAGGACACGCGCAGTATTTTCTTGCACGTTTAATGTTCAAAAAGCTCATGAAAGAAGGAAGCCTCTCCTGGTGTGAAGGGGTGGAGCAGCTTTAGAAGAGTGACAGGCATGATTCAGGGTGAGACATCACTAGACGGACCAGGACAGTTGGACATCTGAGGAACAATGAGGAAGTGGCTGTCCTTCAGTGTTGTTGCTGGTAGGAAAAGAACTTTCCTGACAATGAAAGATGATGTTCTTCTAGCTGAAACTCTATTTAAGTAGAAGTTAGCATTACATTATCTTTAATCATTAATTACATGATTAATGATCATGTAATCATTACATTGATATCTGATGCTACTTTTATTTCCTCTCTACCAAGAGAAGAGGCAGAGGACCAGAGAAGAAATGCTCTGTGATTTACTCTATATTTTTCTATTTTCCTTTGATATATTTTTAGCATGAGAAAAAGATTTATGAAAAGACATATTTTTACTGTTTAAGAAAAAGTGAAGTTACTTGACTGTAAAATAAAATGAGAATTTTCTTAGTGTGTTAAAGGTAATCATGCCCTTCTTTTCTTGTGATCACATTTGGTAGTGATCTCTAGGACTGAGTCAGCCCAAGTCCCTGGTTGTGGGTCCTCAGTGTTAACACATGACAGTGACAAATATAACACTAGGGATTGATCTGTAAGTTTAAAAAAAAACAATTATCAAATATAAAGAAAAATAGTCATATGGAAATGTATTTAGTCATGAAAGTCATAAGGAAAATGTATTTAGTGGAGATATTCTTACCCAAAATTGCCTCTTCATGCACCTTCCTCAGACTCAGTGCCTGAGTTCTCCAGCTTTCATGTCTTTTTCTTTTCTAAAGCATTTTTCTAGGATAACTGACGGGTACTTACTTCTGGATGGATGTAAGTTATTAAAAAAATAATAAAAAAAAAAAATAAAAAAAAAAAAAGAGAAAAAAGGCGCACTAAGTGGACTTTAGCGTCCCCCTAGAGGTCATGCTGTATTCTGCTAAAATTACATTCCCTGTCTCCAGAAAACCAAGCTTTATAACTTTATCAAAAGAAAGAAATAGATAATCCAGCAATATGAATATCTTTGTATTTCTCTGTGCTTTATAACCTGCTGTAGTAATCTTACTCCATTTCTTTTTGTTGTAAACTCAGCTTTCTGCTGGCCAATCTTCATCCAATATACAGCTGTAATTAATGACATTTCTAGTAGTAAGTCCTCAGAACTGTCTGACATCAATACTTGCATTGTATCCATCCAGCAATATGCTTTCTCAAAGAACTTCTGAAACAGAAGGCTTCTGCTTCTTGTGTAGGCTGCAGAGGTTTCCTGAAAAGTTGTTCTAATAACCTTCATTTCATACTTTTCAGTTGTTGGAGAAAGTGTACAGGTATTTCTCCAGTATTGTGTAGTTTTGTCTGATACTGTCTTGGGAATTTCCATCCCCCTCCACCGCTTCCACCCAAAAAAGGTATAGTACTTGACAATCAAGTGCTCACAGTAAAAATAATCAAGTTAGCTGATTGCCAGATTTGCGATGAATACTTGCAGAGACATTATTGTTAAATTGCAAGACATCAATGACTTGCAAAGGCATTATCATTAAAGTGAATAATAGTTAATGTTATTTCGTTTTGAAAAATTAAACAAAAATGGTGGAAAATACAGTTTTCTGCAAGTGTAACAAAAGTTAACGTCTATTCTACTGGCATTAAATTTTGACATTACCTGGATAATTGTCAAAATTCCCATTTTTTTCCACTGGTGAGGTTGTTGACATATCATTCACACCAACAAAAAAGATTATTCTAAGAACAGGAAATTTTAAAAAGGCAGTAAAAAAAAAAGAGCACTTATATACTAATTCAGTCTCTGTATACAACACATTTCTCAAAAAAACTCACTTGTAGTTCTGAAACACTGACTTTTATAGCATTGTTTAAACTTTGGAGGATATAAGGTAAGCAGAAATTATTCTCTTTTCAGTTTAATTTTGCAAGTAAGGTTTTTCAATCTCCTTTTTCCTTTTTTTTAATTTTTTTTTTTGTTTGTTTGTTTGTTTGGTTTGGTTTGGTTTTTTGTTTTTACTGATGTGGCATTGCTTTTTTTTGGTATGACATTCATGCTGTTTCTTGCTATGCATTTAGCCAAATGTAGTGCGGAATGTTCACACTCATGCTAACTGTGCTTTTCTAGTAGCAATGTAAATGTATATAGATAGAGAAGTTATACACATTCTGTTTGGTATTATGACATTCTGTGTAAGTTTCACTGTTCTACCTGAGATTTTGTCAGAGTAATTCAATTGTCAGCATCAATTTCTGGATAATTTGTTTTGATGGAACTGATTTCCTTTAAACACTACCTCGCAATTAGTTATTTAAATTGTTTTCTGTGCATTCTGAAGAAGTCCACAAAATATCTACAATGTGAAGCAGACTATATAGAAAATATGTCATATTGAATTAAAGGACGAAAAAGCTAGTCTAGTTGACTGATTTCAGGGTTATGCTTTACCAGATGGCTAGAGAAATAGTAGAATGGTAGGAATATATTAGGCTTTGAATACTCAAGTATTTATTTGCTCAGACACCTTCTAATTATAGATTTCTTGTACCTCAGTCACATCCTATCTGTACAAGCTGTTCTATCCTATTCAATCATAACTAGAGAAATACAGTGTCTTGCTTAACTTAGGAGGTATGAATAGAAGCTGAGCATGTACTCTGGAGGAAGATGGATCTAAATGCGTTGTTGTTTTGGGGAACACTTTCCTCCTCATGCTCTTGCCTTTCTTTCACTTCTGTTCCAGTTCTTCAGGATTTTCACAGCCTGTTGCTTTTGGAAATTTCATCAGTGTGGCTTAACAAATTCATTGGAGTATCTTTGCTTTTTTTGTTTCTGCTTTCTTCTTTTGTATGCTTTTGTGCTGGAGAAGAATGATGTCCCTAAACAGCAACTCCAACTGAAATTAAACAAGCTTACATGAAAGTGTTCCAAGAACCAGTCCTGGCCATGGAATGAGTCATACACTGCAGAGAGGAGCTCAAGCCTTTTGGATTTTTATCCTCGGTTATTGTAAAGGGAGTGCGATTTACTTGTCTCTGAGATTAAAATCTGTAAACAACATACTTTTTCTGAGAAGTGACAGGTTTCTTACAAGAGATCAGAGAACTAGGCAGATCATTCAAGAAGTCTCTAATCCTCCATGGTGATGTGCTTTATTCCTTATCTTTTTAATTGAAAGAATTTTGGCTACCTTTTCTGGCAGCCTAGAACTGCTCAGATATAGAGACACAGAAAAAAAACAGTATGAATTCTTCATCTCACTCATGTATATGGATGTTGTGTGGCAACAGGGAGTAAGTCGTATCTTAAGCCCTTGTTACACCTTTTATAGAAAGATTTTAGGCAGTGATTGGCAACCTAAATCACTGTTTGAAATCTTTATAGATCATGGATGTTTCCAAATGATAGTGTCACGTTTGTATTACTGTCAATCAGAAAGGTGAAAAAACTTAAGCCTAGAGCTCTATTTTATTAAACACAGCTCTGATGCAGACATAGATGTCTTTAGAGTCAGATATAATAAAATAATAAGTAACACCTAAATCATGCTAGCTGCCAGCAGTCTGCTCTGCAAAATCACTTAATTTTGTTTTCATATACTGAGACCCCTTTTCACAGGTTTTAGATAAGCACCTAAGGTAAACAGACTTAAAATATTTACCTAAGAGTGTGCAAGCACAACTATAGGCATGCAGTGTTAGCTCCTCACAAAAGACAGTGTTTTCACCTTAGTTTGTGTTTGTTAAAGGCCTGGGCGGGGGGTGGGTGGGCAGCTGTTGTGTACAAGCATTAAACACTCCAGGTTATTCACATTCAAGTCATAACTACTAAAACAACAAAACAGCTTCCTGTGTAGTTCAATATATGTTTGTGCAAATTTTAGTAAGTGTTTTTGAAAACTAAATAAAGCTAAAGGAATGTAAGTCTATTTGGCAAAGAGAAAGGCTGCAAGTTCAGCAAATTATGTAGCAAGGAAATAAGCTTATTTTGAGCAGAGACGACCAACCAACCAACAGGAATATCCTAGATGTTACAAGAACTTCTCTTGCTTACTTTCATAATCTTTTGATTTACCCTGGTATCTGCTCAAGCAGTCTGCCAAATTTTTTGTTGTTTCTCATTTCTCCTCTTTGAGCATGCCTTGTTGTTTTTTTTGTGTTGTTTTTTTTTTTTTCCTAAACATTTTTAGAATTTCCTGAAATAAGTGATAGCATTTTGCTTTGCATGGGTATGTTGTTTTACTCAGTGGACCTTGACTCCATGCAAATGTCTTGAAAGAGCAGTGAAAAATACACACAAATACAACACAAACAGGAAGTTGTTTTTATTTATTTATTAATTTCTTAATCTCCTGTTCAGAAAAATGAAAATGTTCTGTAATAGAGCTACCAAGTCAGTGGAATTATTTACATTGTAATTGTCATTTATTGTTTAAAAGCTAAGCAATATCAGAAAAATCTTCAATTTAAAGTCGATAGCTTTTTGTCTGTTGTGTTTCACAGTTTCTATATGACTAATAATTACTAAGGCTTAATGATTAAGGTTATGAAATAAAAGTACATGTATGATATCCAGGTTTTACATCCACAGAAAAATAGTGATCAGGGAATGTTCCTCAGTCTCTCTGATAAAATGTACATTCGGCAAGAAGCAATCTCTTCAGACTTCATCTTAGCAATAGCCTTTGTTTTTCCCGTGTACGTTGTGATTTTTAAGAGCTTTACTATCCTGCTTTCTGGCTGTGGAATGGACTTGTACATAACAGATGTACATGTAGCATGACTGAAGGTATTTAAGACAAAAGTCTCTTAATTTATGAAGGTAATAACTGACCCTCATTTCATGTGCTTCTACTGCTTTCCTGGTTTAAAGCCATAAACTTATACCTTGATTTCATACATAGTTCCAGTTATTTTATGTGACTTCTCTAAACTTTGTCTAAATGCATTACTCATTTAAGTAGCTAAGTGTATTTTTCTCTTGTGTGTATTTTGGGCATTGCTGGAATGGCTTGAGTAATAATTTATTTGCTTTTGTGTCCATTTCATCCAGTAGCTATTTTAAATAGAAAAAGTAATCATAGTATTGTAGAATGGCTTAAATTGGATGGACCCTAAAGACCATCTAATCCAACCTCCTTGCCATGGGCAGGGACACCTCTCAACTAGAGTAGGTTGTTCAAAACCTCATCCAGCCTGCCCTTAAGCACCTCCAGGCAGGGGGCATCCACAGCCTCTCTGGTCAATCTATCCCAGAGTCTCGCCACTCTCTTACTGAAGAACTTCTTCCTAAGATCTGGTCCAATTAATGTGAGGATACTTTTGTTGATACTGGTTTCTATGTAGAGATGACAAGTAAAATCTTTATCACTGAAAATTCTTCTTCTTTGCACAAAATTTAGAGATGGGTTTTATGTATACCTATATATATTCAAATATGTTACATATAACATATGAGTAGTGTATGAGTAATGCACAGTAAGCTACTTTTCAAGGAATGCAAATTTTCTTAAGGAAAACCTATAACTATATCCCAAAAATTGATTAAGAATTTGTGTTTTTAATACAGTCTCCACTACTCACCTCCCATGTGCTCCCAAATCTACTCATGCGATTCTTAGGTTTCTCACATAAAGACTCTATTACTTATGTGGAGAAACGGTATATATACTGCATTTACTTCTTTCAGTGGATTTCACAGAACACTGAAATCAGATTTTTTCTCTTCCCATGAGCTCTCTTTAGACACTCAATCAATCCCAACATTTTTTCTATGGACAGGATGAATTTCTGTCCAGGACCTTCACTGGTAATCTAGATAGGTGTTGATGGCAGTGGAGGAAATTGAGCCATGGCTTCTGGGAGCAAGGAATCCTTCCTTTCTTCCCTTTCTCACTCTCTGCTTGCACTGAGGATGGGCTGCTGGTCATGACCTTGAGACTTGGAGAAGTAGGCATCTCATACATCACTGGCATACTGGCCAGACTTCCACCATTCAGGTGGGAGAATGACACCATTCTAAGCCATCAATCTCTGAGTTAACAAACTCCAGTTCACCCTAATAAATTTCTTCTTCCACCACTCTTTCATGGTCTCTGATGTTTCTGACAACCATTTTGTCTTGGAAGTCCAATGAACTTGTTTGTGTTGTCACCAATATGAATGCAATCCACAACAGCTGACCTGTCTTGCAATTTACAGTGTGAGAGTATACAGAAGCCAGACAGCACTACCCTCAAGAACTGCCAGACTAGGCCAAACTGTATAGCCATGAGCATAGGCTCTGGGCAATTGTACAAAATCAATGCGGGAATTGGTTTCATCTTTGTAAATAGCCATTGTCATCAGTGAAGCCATTTGTTAGGGTTGAAGCAACTATAACTCCATCACACTGGAGCAGAGGCTAAATTAGTTATCCTGAAGGGCATCCAGCAGGACCACGAGGAGGTGTAGCCTCTGCACCTCTAACTGCAAATTAGGTCCTCTATTTCATTGTTGTAAAACTGCCAACAATGATACCTGTGTATATATATATATATGTATGTAAATATGAAAAAACTGAGCTGTTTCCTCAATAGATGACTTCGCTTCTCTATCACTGGATGCTGCCTATAAATAATTAAATACATAAATGTTTAACATATATTTAGTATTTTTCTGAAGGAAGTGGCAGAGTTTTAGAAAACGAATTAAAAGATCAAGTAGTGTGCTGAAGACTTGCTCATGCATTGAGATGAGTGGGTTTCTTAGGAAGCAAAATTACATTTTTAGATCTGTCACAGGTCATGGTGTTCTCCTGTGGGGTCAGGGAACTGCACCTGTATATGTGTATATCTTTCTTAATATATTTTAATTTTAGTATAGTACTGACATTTAAGACTTCACTTTCTGTTTTGTCAGAGGAAGGCTTTGGAGATTCTCAGAAACTTAGTAATTTTAAACCAGTACATTATGCTAGCAAAACTATGATGCTGTGGATCATGCCTAACCTAGAAAGTATTTCTTGTACCCATAGGATTTGCATCAATGATGTGCCTGACCATGAAGAAATAAGCCATACCTGTAATTTGCTGGTATGATTGATTCTATACTAGGAGATTTTCCTAAAATAGCTCTATTGGTCAGAAATTGCACTTTACCTCATCTTTGGCAGACAGAGCTAAAGAGAAAAAAAAAAAAAAAAACGTGTGCAGAGATGTACGTGGTCCAAATGAGAATATAAATCTTTCAACTGCATGATCCAGGAACATATGACTTTCCCTTTAATTCTTCCATGTCTACCACTATGCACTTACCCAGGGGCTGATGAATGCTGCTTTTCAAAGCTGCCGTGTCATGCTATCATCAGTTGCTAGGGCTTTTGCTTGGTTATTATTGTAATACAAAGACAAATTTATCAAACTCTGACAACTATATGAAAGTACTCAGATGTTAAAGAACCCTTAGCACCTTGATTTAAAAATTAGTCTAGGTGACCTTCTTCCCCTAAATTTAGCATATGTCTGCTGATCAGAATAGTGTATACATTAACAGATCCCCTCAGATTGAGAAACTGGCTAAAAAGACACAGTAAGGCTTGTTTCATTATTACAAACAAGACTGCCTATATCTAGATAAACACCTGTGGCATCTAGATAAACAACTGTGGCAAAAAGCCCTGCCTCAGAAGTCTGTCATCTTCTGTAACCGTTTGGGTTGGCATGTGTTTATTATGGCCTGGAAAGCATGCACTGTTCATGGATATGCTTGCTGTAAGATTCAGGGTAAATCTATATGTGGAGAATGATCTAATGATACACAAAACATCTGCTTCACTGGACCTTACAATATTTGCAACTTTTATACATTGAAGAAGGAGCTATTGCCTGTACAACTTGCAAAGACCTTGATGCTAACAAGATAAATTAATTTCCTTTCAGTATAACAGCTGGTATTTGGATAGTTGAGGGATAAAACTTCTCTTTTGAAACTTGCAGAACACTTCTGATTTGGGCATAGAGTCATCATGAACAAGAACACCTGCAATTTGCATGGGAAGAGCAAAAGTGTGAGTAGAAAGTTTTCTTTCTTTTGCTTCTCTTTTCATTGTCAGTATTCTTCCATAATACTTACATGTTTTGTCAGCTTTTCAAATACCACTTGAAGTAGGATAACAACTGTGATAAAATCTTGGTTAGTTGTACCCTATTCTTATATCTGTAGCCTAAATAAATATGCATGTAGCTTGCACAGACAGAGATAGGATTATTGAATAGCAATATGTTTTTAGAGTGATTTTTTTGTAACTGAGACATTCATTTTTCAGTGTAATTTACATATAGCTATTAAAAATTATTTTTTTCCAAAGCATTTGTTGAAATGGAAGCCTATATGTTTTCTGTAATATGCTCAGTCATAAATTATGCCCCTGCACTGATGTTGGTAGCAAGGACTGCACTCAGCTTGATAATGCATTGTTGAAATGTTGACTGTGTAACGTTCCAGGAGACTAATGAGGAAATACAGTAATAATATATGCATGGATTTGGGTAAGGCTTAATTTTGTTTGTTCTCTAGTGTTTATGCTGGTTTTTTTCCCTATGTATATATGTCCCCCAGTATCTGAGAGTACTACTGAAACAGAGAGGTTTGGGTGCTGCTGTATCCTTTTCTGTCCTCTGAATGCTCATGGAGCAACATTAGTGCACAGTATTACATATCAATAGCTCTGCCTTACAGGCACCGACAAGAACCAAATGTTCCTTTGTAATATGCTGCTGTTATGTTTGAGCTGCTGAATATGTCCCTTCTTCTAATAGACAAGGACACGTTATTTAAGTGCTTTGATAAGTGGTAAAAGGAAATAAAAGTTCCAGTGTGCATCTACAAGGACAGAGGATACCATTGTATTTGTTTTTATTCTGAGGGTCTCCCAGCTTGTATGTAAAAAGGCTTCACTTGAGAAATATTCCAAATCACTCTGGATCCAGATATTTTATGAATATCTTTCACCTTGCCATGTAATGACGTTGGGGTTGCTGTCTCTTCTGTCACCACTAATGCCTTGGTGTGTCTGCTTCCTTCTCTCTTTTGCTGCCTCAGTTTTCTAATCCATGGGGTTTGGCTGTTGGACCAAGAGGCTGAGTTTAGCTGACGTCATCCAGAGTTGCTTAGTCTCAGATGTGGGAAAGCAGTGCCTCTGACTAGGCTTGGTGTGGACCTTCCTGCATCTGGGAGCTCTGAATGGGATGCTACTGGGAACAGTTGTACTTTTGGGGCTTTTTCTTAGGAATAAAAAAAAATCTCTATGTAGAGAACTTTTTATTTCCTGTAATTTTACTGTATATGCTGCCCAGTATATGTACGTACAGCTATAGGGAGAAAGTGACAGAAGTATGCTAAACTCATCATGGTGCCACCATTCAATATGTGGATCAAATAAACATCCTGATATTTCTCAATGAACTGAAAACAGGTATTCAGAGTGCTTAATAAAGATTCATTGTTGCTGATGTCTGACTTGCTGAGGAATTAAGTAAAGCATGAGACTGTCCGTAACATTTTTAAAAGACTACAATGCATAAGATGTTAATGTGAGCTCATCTAATGAGATTTGGTCAGATTCGGGGGAAAGGCTAGCATTGTTTCTGTTTAAGTTAACTGAATTAATTTTTATCAAAGATATTAATAATTTTTAATTCAAATAATCTTTATATTTTAGTACAAACATCCTAGTATATTTTTTGTGACATTAAGTTCTAAAAGTTCAATAAAGATATCAAGCATTTCAGGCCCTGAATGAGATTTTTTTTTAACCTAAAAAATCCCCTTCATTGGTTTTTGTGTCAAATTCTAGCACATCTTGCTGTGTGAACTTAATCATAATCATCTGCACCTATTCTTCTTTAAATTTGGTATATAAGATATTTCCTACTGTTTCATGTTGTTTTTAAATGGCAAAATATATAATTCCTAAAAAGTTATTTTATTTGGTAGTGTGCTGTTTAAATAATTCCTTGACTACTGCTTGTAGGGGGATAGTGGCACTCTTTGAACAAAAGTGACTTTGGAGATGTCTCATTACACTTGCTGAGTACAGCTAAAGATTTCATATCACATGATGGTGACATCAAATCTTTAATCTTTCAACATGTCTGTCATTTTGAATTTGCATTGTCAAAGCTATCTGAGGTCTTCCAGACCAGTCACTTCATCAAAAGACCAGCTAATGAATAAGCAAAAATGTCATCAGTGAACAGAATAATCTTAAAAAGAAACATGGAATATTGTTTTTATTTTTACTTCATAGGATGTTGTTAGCTAGGTTTCAAAGGTGTTTTTATATTTCTAGTAAGCATGGCAATCTAAGTCTTGGTTCAGTTGTTTCAGAAGTCACTGAGTATAATTTATCTGATATGGAAGACAAACCTACAGATACATGTGAATGCTCTTTTTTTTCACTAAATGTAGAATTGACTCTGTAGCATGAGCTAGATGAAGATAGTTTAACATTGTAGAATAAACACAGAATCATAGAATGTTTTGGGTTAGAAGGGATCTTTAAAAGTCATCTAGTTCCAAACCCCCTGCAGTAAGCAGTAATACCTTTGACTAAAGCAGGCTGCTCAGAGCCCTGTCCAAACTCACCTGGAATGTTTCCAGGGAGGGGGCATTTACCACAATTCTGGGCAACCTGGGCCAGTGTTTAACCCCTTTCATTGTAAAAAATTTCTTCCTTATATGTAGTCTAAATCCATTCTCTTTCAGTTTAAAACCATTACCCTGTGTCCTGTTGCATCAGACCCTGCTAAAAAGACTGTCTTCATTTTTTTATAGGCCCCATTTGGGTACTGAAAGGCTGTAATAAGGTCTTCAGGAGCCTTCTTTTCTCCAGGCTGAACAACCCCAGCTCTCTCAGCCTGTCCTTACAGGAGAGCTACAAGGGTCCCAGCCCTCCTCTGGACCTGATAAAACAGGTTCATGCCTATCTTTTGCTGGGAGCTAGGCACAGTACTCCAGCTGAGGTCTCACCAGAGGGTAGTGGAATGGGAGAATAACCTCCCTTGACCTGCTGGCCACAGGGTAGAATACAAATATAGAATATATATATTAGAAACTGCACATAGAAAAGACATCATTAACATTTCCATTTTTTTTACTTACAATATGTCTAATACTGTTTCTAAAAATAATCATTTGCAAGTGATCTTGTCTTTGAAAAGATGTGGTTAATATTTGTTTTTATACTTCCTCTAATAGATATGTATTCAATTTCCTGTACTTCATGTGTTCAGAGAGTACAACATGTACAATCCTGCTAGTCCACCACCCTCTTCCTGGCTAGTTCGCACTATATTGGTATTCATTCTTCTGTTGGTAGCCTATGGAGCTGCATTTACCTGTATTTTGTAGTAAGGTTTTATATGGTAGTCAGTTCTTTCACTCTTGCTCGCAGCACTCAGCAAGGACATCTGCATGTGTGCCTTTTCAGTCCCTGTATTCTTGGTCTAGTTCCTCTGAGTTTCTTTAGGTAGCTTTTTAAAATGGTTTCCTCATAAATAAATTCATCCTTCCCTGAAATGTGTATTTTTCTGGTGGCTTGAAGTGCTTAAAATATTCTAAGGTGTTCTATTGCTTTAACTTTCATGATTTAACCATCTGGTATTTCAGAAAACACAGCTAAATGTTACTCTTTCCAGGCCCCTATCCCCCTCCACTCCCTTCCCTTCTTCCCTCCTTCCAGTTTGGTTCTCTTCCCACCCTGCTTACAAAGTTACTTCTAGTGTAGCATAGAGTTTTTAGTTAGTACTGATCAGCTGTGGTAAGAGAGTGAATTATTGAATATTTTTGTAATAGAACACTGAACTTTATTATTTGTCTTTTAGAAGTGCTTCATATTATTTTCATAACTGGGTGAACAAGCCAATGTATTTCTATGTACGGCTTTACAAATTTCAGCATCATTTGCTCTCTATCAAAAAGCATTATGAAATACATTACTAATTGGTATTTTTAAAATCAAGCTGTCAGCCTATATTGGGTTGGACTAGCATAGCTTTACTGATGATTAATACAACATCCTTAGTAAATAACTTTTCAATAGAGTATTACAATAACCAGATTTCTCTGGGAGTATAGTGGAGGCATATTTGGTCATCAAAGGGAAATGCTTTCAGGTGGTGAGAATGCTAGTATATATGGAGAAAAGAAAAAAGTCTGAACGTTACACTGTGTGGGTGTTCGTCTTGGAACATTGTGTCAGAAGTGAGTCAACTTTTGTGAAATCAGAAAGTAGCTATATTGCAAGAACGTGAACCAACCAAGAGGATATGTTTAGCAACTGGGCCTGTTTAAACTCTGGAATTTCAACAGCTTCAACAACAACAACAAAAAAAGAGTGGGAGGCAGAAAACAAAATTAGACCCACAAAATTTGGTCAGCATTTTAAATTAAGAACATATGCAAAAGCCTAGAATTGTGAGACTGCTCTGAATTCATAAAAGTGTTACATATAAAAGGTGGCTTTTCAACTGTAACTTCTGGCTGAAGTCCAGGTCACTAGTAGGAAACAAAAAGGCTGTCTCATTCTGTGATCAAAACTGTAAACGATCAAATGATGCTGGACCTCTAAAGGGAATGCTCAGACCTCAGCAAAGCTTCTGAGAGTTTTGCTGCATGCAGAAGCTGGGGGGGTGAGGAGGAGAGGGGTGGGGTGGAATTTATGAGATTGCAGAGCAGACACAGAGCACCCATAGAGATGAAGCATAAAGGAAGGTGGATAGCTATTTGCAAACAGCTGACTCACTGAGATGTTTTCAACCAAAGTACTTATGGCCAGATTGTCATAACCTTTGCTTAGGAAGTGGAGGAGTGAAGAGGAAGTTAAAGACTTCCTGTATTCCTATGCTCACTCCTGCTTAGATTATGACTCAGGGATGAAAAGATCCAGGGGCTCTTAGTCTGCCACTCGTCCTGTAAACAAATGGTCAGGGAGAAGGAATATCATACTGTCTATGCCAGCTAAATCCAGTACTCTCTTCTGCTCACCAACTGGAATAGCTATTCAGCAACAAGGTAAGATTCTCCACACCAAAGAGTAGAGTGATGTAGTTTTCCATAGAGAGTGTGAAGGAATTGCAAATAAGTTGAGTTCCAGGCCCTTTTCTGTCACTGTGCAGTTCTGTCAGACAGCAATCCTTGCTTTAGGTCAATAGTTCTAAGTAACCAATTTGTCAACAGAAATGGGAGAAGCATGCAGTGCTATTTTTCACAATAAATTTGCATTACTCCCAAATAAATTGATTTTTCTTTCATTGCCAGTGGTTAGGTCCATTTATTAGCTGATAGAAGGATACTTAGAGGGAGATTGCTTGGACCAACCATTCTTTATTAATGGGAAGCAATTGCATTACATACTCTTCTCGCCTTCTTTCATCCCTCCATCTGTAATACAACCTTTGCAAAGGAAACAAAGGATACAAAAGGCAAAGGTGGAACATTGCTAAAGGGCAAACTGAAGCCCATTCAGTGGTGCTGCTTTTCAGTCAGTTGCTGTGGTTGCCTGGCAGAATAGACATTTTAAGCAGCAAGTTCCCTTGAGCAAAGCAGCAGCTGATGCACAGGAAATGCCTGAAGAGAGACTAAGTAATGCCTGCAGCAACTTTAACCCTTTCTGCATGCTTTCTAACTTTCTGTCTACTTATGTCCCTGGTGAGAGTCTAGTAGCTGAATTTGACACCTAATAAATTAATTCCTTCAGTAGTCAATTACTACTGATTTAATTATTTTGGATTAACATACATACATTTGACAAACCCCTTTTAACTGTAAGATTATCTTTTGAAGAAAGAGAAAAGGTTCTATAGCAGGAAGATACTAGCGTACTCCTGACAAAGCAATTGCAAATGTGTTTCTTTCCTCCCACTCACTCTGGATTTCTTTCTTTCTCTCCAGCCTCTCGTGGGTGTTCCGACTAATGTTTCCAGCCACTCTATTCTGATCAGTTCTCAAAATCAGTTCTCCATACTTTTCTGCCTCTTTGTGAATCAACTGCAGGTTCAACTCCTGCCTGCCTTCTTAACTAAGTTCCTGACTTATTGAAGCAAATTTTGCCTCCTTATCTCAGGCTTGAGCAGTATTTAAAAGGTTGCAATTTTTAAAGCTGCACTGTTTTGAAACACAAAAATACTCCCATCTATGTTAACAGGTGTAACAAGCCTAACTTGTAACTCAAATGTCATCCACGATTAGGCAGATTTAAAAAAAAATATGTGGGTCAATAACATATTTTAAAGTTTAAATTACATCAACAGAAAAAGTCTGTTGGTGGTTTGAGTGGGTCTGACAGAATTTTAAAGCTCAGCTCTCCAACAAACCCTTGGCCCTTGAAGTGTAGCTGAATCTTTATTTTTTTGAATTCTTGCACATTTGTGTTACCAGAACCCTTGGTCCGAATCTGCCTTCAAGGTTAATTGTATACATATGAGGCTGTATCTTCCTAGCAATCCAGATTACTTTTATACTTATAAATCTTTCCACCCAGTAATGAAACTCACACCATCTTTGAAAGGCACAGTGGATCTCATTTCATGGGAAGGGCTGGGAGGTCTCAGCCATTTGTATCCGGATTACACCTACTTCTGTGTTTTACTGCTTACTAATTACCCCCAAACAGATCTTGTTCTGTGAAAAAAGCTTCGGTTCTCTCACTTTTGCTGTTTGAGAGTAACTGCTCTCACCTTTGTAATCATTTACAACAGTGGTGAAAAGACCCTGAATATCCTACTCTCTGACTGCAAGAGAATACACTTACTTTAAAGAGTATAAAACTTAAAATACAGACAAAAGGGATTGGAAAGGAAACAATAGATAACTGGAATGACTGCAATCCTGGCATAGATGAAATAGGAAGTGAGACTGTAAAGATCAAGACATTACACATTGGACATAACCTTGAAAAAGGCTGGTAGTCAGGGGAGGTAGAGAGAATTATGAGAGTGTTGGGTAAGGCAGTTAAAGCATAGTAGTATTAAAGATTCACAACACATGGTCTCTCCCTAATTTTATTTCCCACTTACTTATTACTGTGTGTTTCTAATCCATCCTGAGTTTCTTCATGCTTGTGGAGAAACACTTTCTCCTCTTGTCTGAATATGAAGGTGGTCTTTCAAGCTGTTCAGTTTGTGGTTATTGCATCTTGTGATTCCCTCTTTAAGACCAAATTTTGAAATGGTGCCTCAGAGAAGTGTGACCGATGCTCATAGACTAAGGGGTACATATGAAAAATTAGCTTATGAATGATGACAAATAAATATGAAGGGAAATGCAATACTGTGTAATTACTTTCCTAAAGTACGTTCCTTTTGTACTTGTCCCTCATTTGTCATTTTAAATTGCAGATTGTTATGGTCAATATCTCTGTGTCTGTCAGAATGCCTGCAATGTCTAGAACAACTGATTCTTTGGCGTGATAGTGTTCTTGGCACACTTGTAATACAAATATTATAGAATTTTAATAGAAATATACAAATATCAAGCATTTGGAAGTACAATAGATGTAAGTGTGTAAATATGTACTAGACTGGTAAGAAGCAGATACATGGAGGATGTTTGTGGGGGGACAAATACTGTAATCAGTGGCAGAATAATTTCTTAGGTATTTCTGTGGCAAAAGGAAATGTTTTCATACCAGTTAAGGAAAAATGTGGGTAATTTCTCAGCAAAGATTACTGACTGTTCTTTGGCTGCAGATAGGGACAGGTGACACAAAGATCTTGAAACAGAATGCGAGTAACAGTTGAGTACTATTAAAGTTTGACTGGCTAATAAGAGCAGTAATTTTCAGAATTAAGACTGCCCCTAAAGTCTTAGACTGCACTCATGTTATTAGAGTTTTACAATTTATGTTGTGTTCCTTTAGCAACAGCTTCAGAAACAGGTGTAACTCTGTGTGCAAAATTAGTGGATTTTTGGTATATACTATATACTTTTTTCCCTTGTGACACATGCAATACATCTCATCTTTCACCACATCTGCACACATACAGCCTGGAAATGCAGAAAGCATATGCTATGAATGTACATCAGGAAGCCCCTAATGAAAATTACAATGATCAGATTTCCTTAAATGAATATGTTGTTCCATTCAGAAAAATTTCAAATATAGTCCAGAAAACAGCTAATAGGAATTTTACTTTTCTACGAAATATTAGGCTTCTCTCGCCTGGTGCACTGCATCTGAAGCTACTGAGTAATTTCAGATTTCATACCTTACATGGCATCTCAGAAGGAACACTGCAAATTTTCCTCCTGACAGCCTATGAACTGGGAAGCTGTATGATCTGTAGCCTTCTGTTTCTCTGTTGTGAGAAAAATTACTTCAAAACATAAGTGAACTCTTGAAAATTTAGAGACCATACTGACCAGTTTCTTTTTTAAGTAAATAAGTTGCTGAGTTTTCTACCTGTGAAGCTGGAAACTTAGACAAAGGCTACATTCTTTTAATGTATGTACTTTATGAATAATGTCACTTACTAGCCAACTTCCATCTCTTTCTGGGGCATAACACTGCATATTATTTCATTTCCCAGAAGGGATCTGTATCAAGGGTCCTCTCTTGATAGAGTAAATTAGGCTTTCTGTCTTCATCTCTTGAGATTTCAGATCCTCTGGGGCTGGCAGGTGTTGTTTCAGGAAAGAAGAGAAACTACATCAGAAAATGAGATGAGATAAAGCAGTGAATAATCATCTTTTATAGAGAATATGTGGTTTTCTAATAGGACCTAAATATGGTTGTCTGGACCATCACAAAAAAAGCATGATGTTATGGCTCTGCTTGGACTTTTTTTCCAAGTTTCTTTGCAGACTGTTCTGGCATCTCACTCTACATGTTATTTAGCAATTCATTTAAACTGCATACAGAATCAGTTTAAAATACCACCCAAAACTGAGTTCAGAGACAGCTACAGTTTTCTTCTAGTGTCTGCGCTGCCACTTTCCTGCCACACTCTGAATATTTACCTGTTTTTCCTTAAACTACATTCTCTTCAAGGTGAAAGGTGATACTTTTAATGCTTTAGATCCTATTTCGCAAGGCTAAGAACTACTTTTATATCAAATGAGTACCAACACTGTGTGGAGACTTAGCAGGGTCCTCACCAAGGAGAAGTACTACTGTTTTCCATAAACTATTGACCTGTAAGCATTATAAAACTGCTATCTGACATGAACTTTTATTAATTTTTTTTTTTTTTTTAATCTCTCTTGCATCATCAAATAGTACTGTGTCTTACCTACCTTTAAGCAAAACTGAACTGGTATAAATGACAGACAACAGTGATACCTGTTACTTACCTATTTAATTATTCTTATAGGTCTGTGCCTTTTGAAATCACTTCAGACTGAAAAATCCGAGGTCATAAAGTTATATAAAAATAGCTGTCTTGAATTTCCTTTTTGTGTTTTCTCTTGGTAGAATCAAAATTCAATATGCTACTATCTGGATTACAAGATTAAAAAAAAAAATACTATCTAAATTGCTAGGTAATAGGATGATATTTGAACACGGTTATAACAGCTGTCATAGATACTTCTGTTGAAAGTGGTTTTTCCTATTTTCCAAACTGTTCTCTGATTTCACTGGTTGTGCAGTACCTTGTGTAGCGATGCAGTTTCAGCTAAACATTTATATTTCCTTAATCAGCCACTGGATCAAAAGTCTGATCAGAACTGTTGCTATTTCACAAACATCTGCTGTTTTCATGATTGCTTTTTATTTTTCATCTGCACTTTGGTACAAAGATTTAATTAAAGTGGTTAAACTAATAGACAACAGATGTGATCTACTCAACTACAAGTCAGCACTTTGAGATGCCTCTATGGATGAATAGAAATTAAAACAATTACGTTTCTGTAATTTATTTCAATTACTCGTGTACCGAGTTTAGTTAATCACTGTTGTCTTGGACCTTCTCAATAGCTAATA
The DNA here is from genome assembly GCF_000691845.1 of Merops nubicus. Taxonomy (NCBI): domain Eukaryota; kingdom Metazoa; phylum Chordata; class Aves; order Coraciiformes; family Meropidae; genus Merops; species Merops nubicus. Next base: position 808 of record NW_008580759.1, on the reverse strand, counting down.
ACATTGGAATTCTCAACAGTTACCTACAGCCTTCGTGAAAGATATTTTGGATATGTGAAACTTTTGCCTTTTTCCAATTTCCTACAAAGAGTGTTCTCTAATATTTATTTAATTCCTGTTTTCTTACATTAAATAATCCACAATACTGTGTTCCTGCATGAGTTGTTAGCAGCAGAGATAGAGGCTGGAACCTCTAAAGCTTATATTGCCATGGTAAGCTCATCAGTCCCAAGTGTGCTGCACAGTGAATGAAGTGTGACTTGCGTAATTCCTTGGAAAGCAAACTGCCCTGTTTTGATTGTTTCAGTTACAAGAAGATAACTGTGGCTGAGTATGTGTTAAATCTTCACCTGTTTTCTTCAACTGTAGGATTTTATATTTATAGAAAATTGTATGTGTATGGAAAAGGGTAAGAGAAACTGAGATTTTTTCCTTAGCAAATATAATTAGAATTAAACATAGCTAATTAGCTTGTGCTGACCACAGTGCCATTTGTTGTGTTACTGCCTAATGGACTTTATCAGTCAGCAGAAGAGTAAAGAAAAAATGACATACAATTTAAGGAATAAGTTTATTTTATATTTCTTCTTTAATCATGCCCTCCCCTCTCTCCTCCCAGTGTTCACAAGTACTAGGTCTCTGTTAATTTTTCGTAAATTTAACTATATGTTCTTACTCTGTTTGTTACTGCATAACAATTAATTCCTCTGTTCCAGTTTCTGTCTGTGGCTCTATTTGAACTTTAACCTCTCTTCTGCCTATGTTTCCTCATGACCAATCCCTCTAAATGGTAAATACAAAGTAATTA
>NW_008580758.1:0-2098 GCF_000691845.1 Merops nubicus | reverse complement strand
CGGAAACCACCCCTGTCCCCAGCCCTGCAGCTACAGGCTTGATATCAGCATAGCATTGAATAACTCCCTGGGCTGGTCCATCTGTCTGCACCAGCTAGAGCTCCAGCCCGACTTCAGGTGAAAACCAACCCTACCAGAGCCAAACCAGGACAAAAATATATATTCAAAGTAAACAGATAAAATTCTTACATTTATGTATTTGGATATCCATGTTTTCTAAAAAAAAACTAAACATGTAAAGACTTTAATTTGGTCTTCATGGATGCTTTGATAGATTATAAATTTTATCATTTACTATATAATACTTGTGCGCTATATTGCTTTATTCAGGTGTAATGCACATGCATCCATACACACATTCATACATGCATACACATTCATTTGGCTTTGTTTAGTATTTTTTATTTCTTCATATGCAATAACAGTTATGACTTATTTTTGTAGTGTCATAGTCAAGTATATACTATGTGTACATACAGTCACTTGAAACAAATAAAGGTAAAATGCTAGATTTAACACTCCGATGTTGTATAAAGCAGAGGTTTCCCACCTATTCCATTGTTTTATTTCTTTCTGGCTCATTTCCCCAATTAAATTTGAGATCTTGTATAATAATGAAAGACAGCATTTTCAGTGAGCTTCTCTTCCACTGCATTGTTACACATGAAGGACAGGGCTTATGTCCATTAAAAAAAGTTGTAAGACTACATCAGTTTTGTAAATATTTTGAGGTATGTGGCAGCCTAAATAACACCTTTTGGCAAATTAATTAACTCTATAAAAGTATCCAGTAATACTGTATTTGCAGTTTAAAGGCAATTTTATTTGTTTTTTATAAAAGCTAGACTTCTCAATCTTACTTTTGCATACTAATATATGGTGAATATCTACTGATAGTTTGAGGTCTTACAATGCATTATTCCTTGATCTGCAAGTAACTTCACTGATTTCAAGTAAAATCATGTCATGAAATTGAAGGTCTAGCTGATGTGCTAGCCACTTAAAATACACAGAACCAAAACTAAAATATTTAATAGTCATTGCTAATTAAAAATAGGAGATTCTTAGACTAGGTCCCAATTAATTTCTTTAGTAAAAATCATATCCAAATCTCTAGGATATGCAACAGATCTAGAACATAATTCCAGTATGTCATAGTTACCAAGAAACAATTTAGTGTAATTGTTTCAAAAGTCTGCACACACAATAGAAATGAGAAGAGTAGCTTGATAAATTATTCCATCAGGTGGGTGATCAGATTATTAGATCAAACTCATTTTCAGAAATCAGTCCAATGTCTCTTATGAGACATTTTACCCAACATTGTTATCTGTAGGTAACATAATAATATCTAAAATATCTACAAAAATACTTTTATTCATTTCATGTAAATAAGTCATCTTAAGGTAAGAGAGACTATCTTACATGCACGCACACATATCACACATATATAAAAACTCTGAAGCTTTAAAAAGTAGTATGCTAGTACAGTAACTGACTTTTAAAATATTTTATTAAAATTCCTACCAGTTTACATTACTCCCAGGAGAGACCAAAGAAATATTAAAAAACAATAAAGAAAATATTTGTCACTCTCATTAAAGTGATGTATACTACTGTCCTATAAATGTCACATCCAATAACCCTGAAAAATTACCATGAATCTCCATAGTTAGGCATACTCATGATGATGTTTTACATAGTGCTAGCAGCAGGCTGCATGGGGGGATATGAAGGGAGGAGAGTGAGGAAAGACCAAATGGTTTGGCAGACTAAAATTATTACCAGCATCCTAGAAATAGACTCAACAATGTTTGCAGTTAGCTTTGTTTACAAAACCAAAACAAAGTTCATAGCACTATCACAATTCATTAGTATTTTTGTGCTATATACTGTAATGGTTTAAAAGCAAACCAGTGAGACACTTCAAGAAAGAAATACAATTTAAACGGAAAAAAAAAAAGAAACACAAAAGAACAGAGAAAAACCACAGACAGAGTCAGAATATAACCTGACACTCTGTTGGTTAAGGGGGTGGTAGCAGTCCAGACGAAGCAGTGATCTCATAGAGAAGATGTGGTAGCTCTTGTCCTCTGGA